>NW_010417310.1:5361-27137 GCF_000710305.1 Buceros rhinoceros silvestris | reverse complement strand
CTGGCAGGGGCTGGGGGAGGATTATGCTTCAGGCCTTGGGGGTACCCAATGGGAATTGCCTTGATCTGGGGCTTAGCTCTGATCCTCACCAGATGGATCACTTCCAAGGCAGGCCGTTTTACTGTTCCGGTTCGCCTCGCCAGGTTTGTCAGTCGCCCGCGAGGGAACAAGTCCTTTAGAACTTGGGCAGTACTTGTTTTTCTTTCTTTCAAATCCAGTCTGTTTTGGAAACACATCATCTGTCATTTAAGACTGTGTTTCTTAAGGGTTTGAACGTGATTTTGTAGCTCCCGACTTTACCCTGCCTTGAAGTGGAGGAAGAGTGTGTGTGTTAGCTGCACCAGCGAGGGGACAGGGAAAGGGTCTGAAACGGCCTCCAAACGGCAGGGCTTTGCTTGCCTCCTTTAGTAACAGACCTTCAATTTTGAAGAGCCTTAAAGGCTTTGAGAAAATAAGGGAAAAACAATTCTCAGCACAGGGAGAATAATACAAATTAGCATATTTTGCTTCCTGGGCAGGATATCCTTTTTGTGCTGGTGATCGCAGCATGAGGGGGGGTGGAAATACCAGCTTTGTTTGCTGAAGCGAAATACTGGCCACTTCACTCGCTTTTGTAGCCTTTCCATGTGAGATGCCTGTGTCTTGAAAAAGGTGTGTGAGCGTTAGATAAAATCAGGAGTTCCTGCTCTCATTCTGGAGAACACTAGATATTCCCACAATGTCGTGGTGGTAAATAGAGGTGGGACTGGTGTCTGGACATGAGACCAGGTCCTCTCAGCACAGCTCGCTGCCTAACCTGGAATTAATTCCCAAAGGAGGAATTGATTTAAGTTTAGGGTTTTGAAGGAGATCCAGAATCATTGGAGAGAGTGAGAGAAACTAAAAAAATAAATCCAAGTTGATGCATTTTATAGATGGATTTTTTTATTAATACACAATTTTAATGAGTTTATACAATGAACAGAAGAATCTGAACCGAGAGGAATGTGAAGTAGTTGTGGAAAGCCACTTTGCCAGGTATCCCTGCCTGTACTCTGCAGTCGGTGCCAATAACACAGTTCTAATTTTACTAAAAGCCAGGCTTAGCTGCTATGGCACTTGTCGTAGTGTCTGTCCCATCACGAAAAGACCAGCATACCCTCATGGAGGTTCACTTGTGACCGACGGCGGGACCTAAATGCCCAAGTGTCACTGCCGGCGTGCTCATCCAGTCCCTCAGTCCCGTGTGCTGTCATGCAGCTGGGTCGGAGAGTCTGTTGCAGGGGGAGAACCAGGAGTTGCAGGTAGCCGATGTACGGGTTAAGCACGAACCCCTCTGCTGTTAGTGGCTGTGTTTCTAAAGATGCTTTTAAAGAATTGCTCTTTTGTGTGCGTGCAATTATCCCCTTGTGCCCTTGCTTTTGACATTCAGTCTCTGAGGGTAACACCCCTCTGTGTTTCTCTCCTCACTGAAGTCACTCATGACTTTTTTGACTGCTTTCTTTCCCGATCAGTTACCAAGCTTTGGTTTTGTATGTTTCTGTTAAATCTTGAAGTTTTGATGTTGATAAACTTTGGGTAAATCTTAGGATGCCGCATGGTACACATCTGAGGTGTATAAGCCTTGGGGATGCTCCTTGGATGGGTGTATCGCTAGTGTTGGTAACAGTCACTGTTGAAGTATCGCGTTCCACGAGGCTATGAGGAGCACAGGTTTTGTGTCGCCTTAATCTTGTTCTGTGTCTCTTTTATGTGAGAAATGATTGAGGAGTGTCTGGAAAGAGATTTAGGGAGGATAGTTTCTCCACACTCTGGTCTGGTTTTTCAAAATCTCTTCACTGCCAATTCCTGCCCTTCCTTTGTCCCCTCCTAGAACAACCATTATACATATATATGTATGTATTTGAAAGGCATTCAAATTTCTAAAATGAATTTTGAGAGTTAAATTGGGAATGGACAATTGATACTTTATTTGCATTTCAATTTAAAAATTATTTGGTTCTAACTTGCATAAAATATACCTCTTTTTTTTCTGCAGAGACGTGGAGCAATCTCCTATGACAGCTCCGACCAGACTGCGCTGTACATTCGTATGCTAGGTGAGTTCGATATGGCAAAGTTCTAACCTTGTATGATGGAGTTAAGAGAAATATTTTTTCCTTCTATTTGAGTGTTGAATTCTTAAACATATCATTCCCTTTCTCCTGGCTAACATTCTGGTTAGATTCTTTAGAAGAGTTTGGGTTCTCTTCTGTTGACTTGGGGTTTTTAGTGACTTGCCTTTTTTGCTCTGAGTTAACCACTGTGTTGGATGTTTTACTCCTATATTAAAAAAAAAAAGTTCCTACAATTAACCTAGTGTGTTTAGTAGAGGTTAAGTTTCCCAAGTGACTCATGATTGATCTTTATTTCTGTGATGGAATTTGTCACCTCTGCATGGATCCTCTGGTCAAAGCTGTAGCCTAGAGAGCATTTGTGTGAGTTACCACACACCATAAAAACTTCAATCCTGAGGCTGGGAAATGCTCAGGGTCTTCTGAAAAGAATGGCTCGACTTTCAACAGTGCTTCTCTTGTTAATCCTAGCAGATGCCTAGGGAAGGGACAGGGTGCGTGTCAGGGCCAGTAGTTCAGTGAACTTCCTGAAGAGTGTTTCCAGAGTAGAACCAGATAAAGGGCAAAGCTGAGTTAGAATGGAAGAGCAGGACTGGGAGGAGCCGGCGTCTGGGAGAGGCTCTGGGTGACAGAGTGAACCGACAGAGCTGAGGCCAGTTGTTGGGCAGAGAAAGCTGCAAGGCTCCTGCAGCTCTGGCTGTGGGCTCAGGAAGCCCTTCTGGAGGCTGCCGGGGGGGCAGGTGACACAGGACTGTGTGTATCCTCCACATCTCGTTCACGGCATGGCTGTGCCACCTGATTTAAGCAGTCTTGAGCGGTGCATTTGTGTTGATGTGGACTACGAGTGCTTGCACGGTGCCTTGCACTGCTTGATGAACACCAGCAGCCAGCGACTGTAAATCCTCAACCGCCCCCAACGAAATCAGCCAGAACGTGCCTTTTATCCCTGGAGCCTTTCCAGTTAGCTGTACCTTGCACGTGTGCGAGCCCCCAGAAATCCCCACCTGCTTTGCCTGTGAATTTGCAGTCGTGAGCCATGTGCGTGTACGAGCTGAGTCCTGACCTGCCGTACAGGTGCCTATGAGCAGAGAAACCCGCTTTGGCCCTGGCAGCTGTGTTCTTCCATTAGTTTGATTTTTTTTTTTTAAGTTTGTGAAGTTGTCAGTACTCTAGCACTGACTCTGCTGAAGGGTTTTTGATAAATTTAGTTACTTTGGAGATCAGTTAAGAGGAGGAGAACAGAAGATACTGACTCTAACTGTTAATTGAAAAAGCTACTGGATGGGTTGTTTTGTTGTTTGAAAGAGGTTCATTTCATTTCCAATGGTTAAAATAACTCTTTCATTTTAATCATCCTTTTTTGCAGGATGAACACTAGAATTCTCCAAAATGTGATTTTTCTGGTCTAGTCATAAGAAATTAAGGCCTGAGGTAGTTTTGTTTCCTTGATTTTTTTGATACTTTTTCTTAAACTAAATTGGTTTTGTGCTGTAATGAAAAAATACACATTTTTTTCTGCTTCAAAATCCTACAAATTGAGTACCTAATTCCACAACAGGGGAAATAAGTATTAATTTATTTTAAAAATGCACCAGTATGCTTGAATTAAAGGTACTGTAAGGATATGTCTATGGTTTTATCTTTTTAAAATTAATCTGCTAGTGGTAGTAACTCAGCTTGTGAGAAAATAATTCTTAATTTCTGGGGAGAATAATCCAATTTCTCTTGCTACTTTAGAAGTAGTTAGGCCCATGTCTGCTGCAGGAGGGTTTGTGATGATGCCCAAGTAAATCTCAGGGAAAGCAGGGCATGGCTTCCCGAGGTCCTTGCTATTGTACCCCTCGGCCAAGGGGAACATCTCTTCTGTTCTGAAATCTTTCTGCAGCTGTTCTCGCAGGCAGAGGCAGACTGTAGTCAGAACCTGATGTGCGGTAAAGGATTTTTCCCTTGTTCTCTCACTGGAATGAACTCTTGTCCTGTGGTCGGTGCTGGTTGTGACTAGCAGAGCTCTTGAGCGACGCTGTTCAGAGGAGAAAGCCTTCCAGAAGATTGACCTCTCGGCTGGGAGAGGAGGGTGCTGAGAGAAACCTGCTCAGGGGTGTTTGAGTTACGCTTGTGTTACTGTCTTGCTTTCTCACGGTTGTATTTGTCAATGGACTGTGAAAGAGCCCAGCCTGAAAGCAGAGCAGTCGGACGCATCGGCAACTGGAAACGTTCGTATCAGAGCAGATCCATGAATGAATATATCCAACTGGAATTTTTTGCAAGAAATGTGAAGAGTTGCATTTCTCATACAGCATCATGAGGGTTTTGGGGTTTTTTTTAGTGCACTTCAGCAGAGTGAGCTGTAAGGAATCCTCAGAGCTGACCGAATGGGGCGTTAGGCACGGTCATGAGAGGTTTGGCCTTTTACTTGGTTAGCTGTTATTGCAAACAGATCATACCTGCTAACAAAAGGCACCTCCATAAGGTGTTTGGTTTAGCAGATGAAAAGCAGAAGGCTGCAGGACACCTCTCTGCCTCTCGTTCAGTTGGGCTGGCCCTAGAGTTGCATCCTTAAATGTTTGCAGGCTGATCCAGTGGAAATTCACTTGTGAACGCGAGTTCTGTGGTGTGGCAGTGTTTCCAGGTTCAGTGTAAAAGATCAGATTTTAGGGTCACACAAAATAACTAACTTAACTGTCGTCATCAGTGTTGACGTAAACAAACAGCGTCGACTCTTGACTCCTGTCATACCCCATTCCCAAACTACATGCTGAGCTGCTCCCCAGTGGCTGCTTTGCTATTTTAAAATAGAGATACAGATGCAGCATTGGAGAATTTTTCTTTTAAGACCTTGGAATGTCTTGATATATCTGCATCATCTCAGTTGGCTACTTCCGTCAGCAGCTATGAGGAATTCTTAAAATTTCTCTTAAGTGCTTCTATGTAATCTTGATACTTTCTTGATTTTTTTTTTTTTTTTTTTTTTCCTCTTGGTTTCTTTTTCTTGCTGTTTTATATTGCCTGAAAGTTTTGGTACTGTGCGTGGGATAGAAAGAGCTGGGCTACTGACTCTGTGGATAGGTGAGCATGCACCTCAGCTAAAACTGGAGTGTTTTACCCTCCTTCAGATGTCTTGATGGCTTCAGCTAAAACAGCGGAGGCAAGCGACTGGGCAGTGCAGGTGCAGGCTCTTCTCCGGGAGTGGTGGTTCTGCTGCATTCCTTCTGCTTCTGCCGTATTTGGCTGGGCTGTCATCCATTTCTCCAACAAACTGAATAGGAACTCTCCTCTGTGAAGCTGAAGCCCTTCCTGGGCATCCTGCTCTTCACAGCTCCGTGGCTTGGACTGGGGTGCCATCCTCTGAGGTGGCTGCTGTAATTTCTGCTCCCAGCAGTCCTCTGTCATCGCTGAAATTCCTGCCTCTGCTCCTCCAGCAGCTGCTGCGTTGTTACTGCGGGGTAGCACCGAGTATGTGCTGTGTAACCCCGATGTGGAGATGTCAGCTCTGGCATTTCAGCTGCCTGGGAAGTGTCAGAGCTGTCCTTGCGGTGTGAGCAGGAGGCTGAGAGAGGGGTAGGAACTAAACAGTCTGTCTCAAGGTAAGTGTTGTCACAGCCCTGACTCCTTTTCAGTTGTAGCTGCCAAGCTCCCTCTTAAGTTCCTTCCTCCACTATTCATTCAGTCTTCAGTTGAGTTTCAGCCTGTATGGCCTTTGTCTTGAAAACACAAGCAATCCTGGTTGCGTAGAACTACTCCGGAAAGAAATCCAGTGACATACTCAGCCAGCAGACACTTCGTCGTGGTCATGCACAAATCGGATGTGGAAGGGAAGACTTCACATTGCTTTAAAACTTTCCCTTGACGTTTTGCATTCAGACACCCTCACAGAGGGGAAAAAAATGCTTCTGGAAGTCCACTGCCATTAAGGTGCTGGACTCAATGTGTTCTCCAAACGAAGCAGAGGAGTCTTTTCAGAGTGGCTGAAGAAGAGACACTTCAGATAACAATTGTGATCTTGCTACCACCTCTAACCAACCCCCAGCCCAAGGAACTTTACCTGCAAGCAAGTGATGTGATCTGATGGATTCAAAAGACCTTGTAATCATTTTGATATTTTTTTAAAGGTCTAAAGAAATGGAAACTTTCCACAAGTTCTTGAGGTGCTGAATTTTAATAATAATTCATAATTCTTTCAGTAATAACTTACTCTTTCAGTAGTATCTTCCATGTTCTTTCCATACTAGCCACTGGCCCTGAGGATGTGCTGCTCTTCTATTTGAAGGAATTGCCTCACTGTTCTGTTGTCTGATACAAGTAACCTTAAATCTGAAATCTGTGGTGCCTTTTAAGTTAGGTGTGATGACAAATATATCTCTTCCTTACAACTGAATTCTGTACCATTTCAGAGTCACAGAGTTATAAAAACCGTGTGCAGGATTCCCCAGGCAGATCGGTGCAGTGTGTTCTATGCTGTGTGCAAGCAGACGCAGCAGGTGCACTGAGATCTGTTGACCTCTCCAGGTGAGGTGAACTGAACAGTGAGCGCCTGTCGCTGGTCTGGATGTCTTGGAACGCACTGTACATGTGCAGGAGAGACGAGTTGCGCTGTGCCAATAGCACGTCATCGCATCAGCACAGCCGCTTTGAGGCTGTTTCTTTGTGTGCTTCCATGTGCGTCGAAGCTTCAGATGGATGTGTGGTACCTTCAGATTCCTCTCAGACCAGTGGCCGAATGCATGGGAAAGGCAGCAGTTCTGGACAGGGACAAAGGGGACAGCTCTTCTGCCTTCGTTTCGTCCCAGGAGGAATTTCTCCTGTGTTCTCTATGCTAAATTCCAGCCTTGTCAAAGTGTAACTTTTTTGAATACATCTAAAAACATTCATCTGTTGTTCAGATCTTGATTCTTAAAGTACCCTCCGCTGCTACCGTGGTCAAGAAGAAAGTTTTGTTTGTTTCACAACTATTTAATGAAAATATTTTGCTTTCCTTGCTGTGAATTGCTCATATCTGTGCAAGTAAATCCTCTCGTTTTGCCGTTATCTTCTTCCAGTTGACTTTTTGCATAGTTTGCCGTGTGCTTTTTTTAGTAGATGGTTTCTTCTTTTGGCTAACTGTTCCCATAAGATGTTTTAATAATTCCTGCTAAAAGCAGTGTAGCTTGTTGCACTTCTGCATTTCACTTATAGACAGTTTATCTTGTTTTCCTGCTCAAAACCCACATCACTGTGGGCATTTCTAGGGCGGTAGGGATGCTGTTATTCTCTCTGTGCTGTTCGATCAGGTACTAGTACAGAAAAAAGACCAAAGCAGAGGGGGATTTTCTGGATACCATTTACCCAGTGAACCTGCTTGTTCTGTTTCTTGCAGAATTCCAGGTTAGTCTCCAGGTGTTTTTCTGTGAACTTCTCCCTGTTTCTGATGCTTTGAACAAGTAAAAACTGAATATAATTCACACAGGTTTTATCTCCTTTTCTGTAAAAAAAATTAGCTCAGCTAAAAACCCCCTTTATTTTTTTTTAACTCAGCTGGTGAGCTTATTCACTCAGCTGTAGCTAGGACTGATTTCCCACATAACCGAGTGAAAGGGAAAGAAGATTGCATTTTCCTCCATATAAACTGATATTTTCATACGCAGCTACTAATTCATTTGCCTCCCCTTTTTCATAACTTCCCACTATTTTCCTTTTTATTTTTTGTAAATAAAATTCTCCGGTTGCTCGTGCCTGACAGAAGAATTCTACAATTTGCTGCCTCTGTATTGCCTGAAACAGGACAAGCCTCTCCCTCTGCTCAGATGAGTCCTCGAAACCTTTAGAAGTAACGTGGTCAGCAGTCTGAAAAGTGCTGTTTACAGGCAGTAATTGGGTACTCTCCCTTGCAGCTCGGGTAAGATTTTCAGTTTAAAAAACCCCCAGAAGAGTAGTAACTGAAACCCACGGTCATCTCGTATGGTTTTACTGATACATAAACTTTTAGGGTCACTGCCTTGGGGAGCCCTGGGTCTGCTCAGCATTTTGTGGTCCTTCTCAAGATAACGCTCCTGTGAAGTATGTCACTATGGAGGTGTCTGTGTGTGTAGATACGCTAGAAGGAATCGTAGAACCATGGAAGGTTTGGGGTTGGAACTGTTTAAAGTGTATTACTGAGGTTTTAGTAGCTTTAGCTGTTTTCTGACAAGTTCCCTGCTTCAGCATGACTAATGAGTGGGTTGGAGAAGGGAGAAGTGATGTCAAGCTGTTATCAATTGCTGGAAATTAAATAACTGTGTTTTTTATTTTGTTCTTATAAAGTCAGTCTTAATTCCTTGTGTTAAATACTTGGTTTTGGTTCATACAAAAGTCGCTGAGTTTGAGGAGAGGAGAACACCATGCTTGAAGGCTTTTCATAATCACGTCTTAAATGTCACTATTTTTTATAGGGTTTGAAGAGGGAAACACTGTTGTAGCTGATCCTCAAAAGTTTGCCTAAACTTGTAATTGCCAAAGTGTATTTTTAAGTGCAAGCTTTAATCGCAGTGTAATTGCTTCCATGAATGTGTAACTCCCTGCCGAGAGGATGCTGATGTGCTCTCAGCTAGGAGAACGCCTCAGTGGAACTCCACCGGCACGCTGGAAGGCTCCGGTTGAAGCGAATTGCAGTGCAAAGTAGCTCAATCAAGTTTTAATCCTGAGTTTTGGTATTTTAATAGGCTCTTGTGTAACACTCAAACAGCTGAGCACAAGTAAGTAAACTCTGCTATGGGGTAATACAGCCCTGGACTGTGATGGCGTGTTGGCTGAAAGCCAGCGTGTCGAGGAGCTGGGTCTCTCCTGTGTTATACACCGTGTTCCTGCTTGATGGGTGTTACTGAGGAACAGATCAACTTTTACTGCTCTTGTTCCCTGTCCCGCTGGGGTGCAGTTTTACCATACCGGTGTAGCAAGCTGTTGCTATGTCATCTGAATGCTTATCCCATGTTTCGGGCAACCCCTGCGGAAGCAGGAGAGATTTGAGGAGAAAGCATGCGATTGCATGTGTAGCACGTCTTCAAACTTTGTTTTGAATTTCACCTTTAACATCGAAGTAGGCCTATTGTTCAAATAACTCTCCTCCACTAAGTACCTGAATCTTTACCCCTCCAGGCTATGTTCATTTGCATTTTATCTCTGCCACTCTTCCACACTTTTATTTCACTCTTGACCCTGTTTCTAGGAGATGTGCGAGTAAGAAGTTGGGCAGGATTTGAAACAGAGAGAAGAGGTTCTCATCCATACATTGATTTCCGTATTTTTCACTGTAAGTATTTAAAAGCAGATAAGTGACAAATAAACAAAGGCTTCCATTAATTTTAACTACTGAGCCTCTAAAAATAAAGTGAGCAGCTGATATAGCAAGACCGTTCTTTATACTTTTTAGGAAAATCTTTTGTGCTACTTCATCACCAAGAATAGAAGAGGAAAATCTTCACTGCTAGCTTTTTGTCTTTAAAACACGTAGTTTAGGTCACTGCATGTAGACCTGGATCCTGATGGAAATGAAAACTATCTTCTGTAAAGCTATGGGCATGCGTGCCCAGTTCTGACTGGGCCGATGCCGTCAGCTGGGAAGATACTTTCCTGCTTTTGTAAAGCAGCAGAAGGGCCTGGCCCAGGATGATGTTTGGAGAGAATTACAGTAGGTGTCAATGTTCTTGATCTCGCCATAATCAATTAACATTACACTTACTCAAACATGTAGGTAGGACTTAATCATTTTTTTTGACATAGACAAATCTTTAATAAAGATTAAAGTGTTTAAAAAGGAGATTAATTTTTTATTACGTGTTTTAGGAAACATTTTTTCTCAGAAGAGTTACAAGAAGAATATTTTCAGATAATTTCACTTTTTCTCTCTACATCTGTACTGTTATAAGTAAATATGTCAGTAGCTGTTGTAATATAAAAGCTTCAATAACCACCAAACCAATACGTAGCGAAAGTGCAGGGTATTTAAGTCTTAATTAAATTTCACTAATAACATTAATGTACTAATTGCCATAAAGTATCTGTACCAACATTGTATCAGCACAATTCCAAGTATTCTGAATGCAATGGAAGATTAGGAAAACTTACTTCATGGTAACAAGTGTGGTTGTTTTAATTACCTTATTAATAAACACGAGTGGCAGAAACTGGTCTAATTAATATTCTGATCTTAACTGAAGTTTCTCTTTTTAAAAGTAGATCACTGCTTAAAACTCTTAGTTCTGTGTTAAAGTGAGTCTCTTAAAATAGGTGAGAAAACAAAGTTTGAAGAGTATTTTCTATTGATTTTCTTCAGTAAAGAGGGCTAGAATTCCCCCTCAAGTCCTGATGATTCTGCTGAGTGTAATGAAAACTCTCTGGGGAAATAGCATGCCATGTATGAATTACATGATTGTCGTTCTGTCTGTCTGTGTATATGTGGCATTTCATGCTGATGTGGGAAAGCACTAACAAAGCAGCACTGCTAACGGGCAGTCACGGATGAGGTTGCTGTTGTCGGATGAACTGTGTTTTCTCTGGTACTCCTCATGCTGTTTCTCTCCACTCCGATGATTGTGCATCAGGCAGACCATGACTAATCAGGAAAAGGATTTTCACACCCTTTCTTCTTGCCCCTACTTGTTCAGGCACACCAGCAGCATCAACTGTGGTGTCTGATGACAGCAAAGAATGTTGCTAGGAGGCCCAAAAAAATCCTTTGGCTGTATCTTCCTTCCCCCTGGAGTCAGCTGCTGTGGCAGTTCTCAGAGTTGCCGTATCACAGTCACATTTTTTTTGCACCTCAGGATGGTGGCCTGTTGCAGTTTGACTTCAGACTCCTGCTACATCATCGAGTTTCCTTCAAAGCCAGGAAGGAATTCAGCCTCATCACTCACCATATCACTAGATTATCTATCAATTTACAGAAGTGTTTGGGAGGGTGTTAATCAGTAAAAGGTTTTCTTTTTCTCTGCAATGCTAACTGAGTCCTGATCAGTGTTTTCTTCATCATTTTAAGCAAAAGACTTTCAGTTTCATACTATCAGGCTGCTCCTAGAATGAAGTCGTGGGAATCGATTGGACCTCATTTAGGATATTCTCCCTGCCCTCCCTTGGTAACTCCAGAAGGATTTTGCCACAGAGAGCTACATGGCTGAAAAACATTCACTGGAGTGAGCAGTGGACAGTGTGCCAGAGGAGCCTGCGAGCTGGCTGGCTCTCCTTTGCCTGGGGCAGAAATGGGGCTGCAAAGGGTCTCTTCTGCAGCTGCAGGAGACCAAACCACCTGAATGGTGGCTGTTCTCTGCCTCCTCCCGACCCAGCTGCACAGTGAACATCAGCAGTGCGTGGACACGCTTCCCGCGGGGTGTTTGGAAACCTTCTCTGTAACTTTCTTCTGCTGTCAGCTCCCTTTGCTCCGTGGTTCTCGGTACCTGCGGTTGTCATTGCTCACCGGCTTTGTGGTGATCACGTCCCGGCTGGCGCTGGTACCATCGAGGCGTTACGGCCGGTTTGTGTTCTGCTTGGCTCACTTCCGTCCTTCAGTGTCATTTTCTCTTTCTGTCAGTGATGTTTTGTGAAGAAGTTGAATGACTTTCAGCAAGTCCAGCTAATGGGCTGCTGACCAGTCCTTTTTTTCCAATGTTGCATTAATAGGCTCTTAACCCAAGATTTTATTGGTAGGTTTGAAGAGTGTGGAATTTAAAAGGCATTGCTGTGTTTTCAGGCAGCTACTGCTTTTCTGCTGTTGGTTGGTTGGCATTTTAAGTAATCACTTCTGTTTCATAGCATTGCTTTCACTTCCAATTTCAACCCGTGCTACTGAGGTAGAGCTTGTTAGCGTTCAGTTCTTAGGACCACTTCTGTTTCTGCTTAAGGATTGTGAGCTCAGTGCCTGCATCTTCATCCCCGAGTGCTGTAACTGGCACATGACTATTGACGGTCTGAACTGGCTGGAAGCATTCTCAACAGTAGCTTCTTCCTGGGAAATCTGGTTTCAAAACGATGGTTGGAATAACGTCTTTGTTGTTGCTAGAGATGCTGGTACGGCAGGCAGATCTGAGCTTGACTGATGGTCCAACTCTGTTTTGCAGTAGTTTTCCTTCCATCTTACCTCTTACTCCAGAAGTTTTTATAGGTGATTGCAACTAGCCAGGAGGAATAGCTCCAGAAACAAATCCTTGTTTCAGCAAGGCTGCTCCCCGGTGCGTGGGGAAAGTCCGGGTTGTGTTCTTTGTGTTGGCTGGTAGGTGGTTATCATCAGGACATCCAGCAGCAGTTGGGGTTTGCTGTTTGATTGTGGCTCTGTGTGGCCATGGGCATAAACTCACGTTCACAGCCAAAAGCCACCATTTCCAGAGAGGAGAGTGCAGCCGCCTAACTTTCTTCCTCAGAAATAAATTTTCACCTCAAGTGTACCCATCTGGTTTTGTTCCATGGCTGCCCAGTACATTGCAGCACTGGAGTATTTTATTGGCTGTAGAGCCCCGGCTCTGCTCTTCCCTGCTGAGGTGACAGGGCGGGAGTTTTGCGGTGGATGCGGTGGGCACTGCTGGGTTCTCGGGGAGGGATTCGGGGTTGAAGGCGCTCTGCCTCTCTGCTGGTGTGACAGTCGGCTGCAGTGAACGGGGTTACCTTTGCTTCTCTGCAAATGTGCCCGGATCCAGTATGGTGCAGTTCTCCAGGGCTGGATGGGTGTGGATGGGCCATTGGAATGCCTCTGGGTCCCTCTAGCGATGGGAAATGCTGGGTGACACTTCCAGACCACTCAAAAGCAGAAAACGATTTGTGACCTGGAAGGTCTTAGAAATATGGATATAATGGCATGTGGTACGGAGCGTTGCTTCCAAACGTGGGTACGTACAGGTAGTGGAAACTGTCAGGTCTGGTGATAGTATCCGCTGTGCGAAAATGGTACCTGTGTAGTTCGGTTTATGATGGAAAAATCGTGAGAGATTGTTGTGAAAAAAAGATTTCCTTGAATTTTTAAGGAAAAAAACTTCTGCAGCATCTTTGTGCACGAAAATTCTGAGAATAAAGATATCAGTATAGTGTGATCTGTAAGTGATTGTCACTTGTCATTTCTCTACTTTTATTTTGTGGTTTTATGTCAGTGTGAGAAAAATAAATGTTTAATAACCCTGTAAAATGTGATAAAATTATTTTTGTAGGTTTTCATGAAGTACAACACACTGAAAAGATTGGGAGTGGGAAGAGAGATTAAAATTAAGTGTCTTGGAATACAGACAAAATCTGTTGCATGAAGACAGCCTGGTTATTTGATTTTCTTGCAGTATATGCGTAATGTTAGCAAAATAACTGACGTTAGGAAACAGAATTACTCCTCTTTATTTTAGAGAAAGGCATTTGTTATCATGCCAGCATCTCACTTCAGATGCATGGAAACAAGAATATAATAATTTGAATAAAAAATAACCTGGCAGTAAGAAATACTTTGGGTGATGTTCCAACTCGAAGTCAGGTGTGAAGAGCTAAGAAGAGTGTCAGAGAGCGCAGGACGTTTGGCCTGGGAGGGAGGATGGCTTTGCAGTGTGACTTTTCTTGAGCAAATGTCATGCACTGTTCACCACCTTCTTCCCGTCATAACCGCATTACTGAACATGGCTTTGGTAGCCTCTGAAATTAGCATCTTGTTTTGTGACTCACAGTGGAGGAGGCTAGGTTGATGTTCTTTTATTAATCACACATCTCCAGGGAATGAGTTTCCAGCTTGTGCCGGGGGGGAAGTACCAAGTTCCCATTGCACAACAGCATTGTCCAGTTCGCCAGTCCTTCCCGGGAGCTTGTCTTTGCTGGTCTGCTGGAACCAGAAAGCAGCTGAATTTTGTGTCCTTTGAAGTAATTTATCTGTGAGGAGAAGGAAGCTGCAAGCAGGGCTGCCATCAGTGTTCCTGCAGCTGAAGGACCCATCTCCCTGCTCCCCTTTCCTCGAGAGCCAGCGATGTGCTTTTCCCGTTAATCTCCTGTCACACCTCCACAGCTGACTCACCTGCTCTGCATTGTCCCCTAGCAAACGCTGGGCTGGTAGAGGGAGCAGTGCTGTGCTTCGAGTTGGCGTAGGTCCCCGGAATTAGGAGTTCTGGAGCTGCAGAGGGCTGGCAGGGCTCCAGACTGCTCTTCCCCTTTGGAAGATCCTCTTACCATTGCAGAACTCGGTGATAAGGTCAGCTGGAGCAGCGTTCTTTTCTTTATCTTTTTTTCTTCTTTAGTTGTTTTTAGTAAGTGGGAGAAAAAGTGGATCTGATGTACAAGAGTAGTGGTTTATGAACTATACAAACTGGTGATAGTGTTAAAAACACTTTGGAGATGGATGTCTGAATAGCATGTCACCCAGGAAAGAGTAATGACTGTGCAGCATCGCAGAAAACCCAGTAATTAATTTGCCTCTTCATCTGAAAAAATACTGAAGCAAGGCCGTGTGCAGCCCCCTCAGCGACTCGAACACAAGCAGGTGGAAGGCGGGCCCGTGCTGCCGCAGTGCCGCGCTCCTGTGGGCTCTTGTGTGCTTGGCTGACAAAAGCTGCTGTTTCACGTGTACCTACGTCTTGCTGTGCTGCCACAGATTATCGGGTGGCATCTGTGACAGCCAGACTTGTTGGTAGCATGGCAACAAAAGCAGGGTTTTGTTAACTGTAGAGCTGTAGACGGGTACGTGTGATCAAGAAAACTATCTGTGCTTCTAGAGGAGTGCTGATCTCTCCTGCTTAAATACTTTGTTTTATTGAGGTTTAGTGAAGTTCCTGGATTCCTTCTGTGAATTTGTGGACATTTTGGATCATTCTATGACCTAAATATCCCCATTTTATATTACTCTATTTTAAACGTAATGACTTCTGTTCTCAAATCGGGCAGAGTAAGGGAATATCAAGATTATAGACTGTCTGTATATACAGCTGCTGTTGGGGTTATTGCTGAACAGAAAGTAAAGGCCAGGTTTGGCATTACCTATTTCAGAGTGAAAATGTCGAGCCTGTAGCAAAGAAACTGCAGCTGTGTGTAGTTCGACCTTCAGGTTCCTCAGACACTTCAAGCACATCAGGTGGAATTGGACATAAGCTGTATCAGTTTGAATAAACCAAGTTAGCTTCATAAGAGTAAACAAACTGTTTGGATTAGTCTTTGAAAATGGGCTAAAACAGTTCTCTGCCGTGTTGTCACTGTGCTGGGAAAGGAGTTTCCGTGTGCTGTGACAGGAGCTGTGGTACTTGCTTGGCAGAGGAGAGGTTCTGAGCATCGTCACCTGCAAAAGCACCGGGATCACTTCAGTGTGTTTAAAACTTTGCCAGTCAGGAGAATCCCTGAGCTTTGAAACCAGTGTAAGAGTTCTTCGTACGTGCCGGACACCCACTGGAACTCTGTGTCCACCCGCGGCTGCCGCTGGCCTCTCGCTGGTGTCCGGCTCTTGGGTGATGTGCCGGGACGGGGGCTGGAGGCACAGGCACCAGAGCAGTTCTCCAGAAGGAGGCCCTTTGCAGCTCAGGGGTGGGGGGTTACACAGCTCCTCAAATGTTTCTGCCCAGTCAGTAACAGTTCTGCAAAAAGGTGAGTTTCGGCTGTGGTTTGAATATTTGTTTTTCTTCACAGGGGCTTACACAGAAAACTTCCTTTTCTAGGCTCTGTGTTTACTATTTATAAGAGTATTTGTGGCTGATAGGTTTGCACAAAGCAATAGCCTTGTCTTTGTACCAAACCGCCCCGAGCAACCTTGTGAAGGTTTTTTAGAGAGAGTGTTTCTTTTCTTGTCTTGTCTTGTTTTGTTTTTTTTAGCAAATTCTGAAATCGAGGTGTCTGTGTCTGCGAGAAATGTGAGGAGGCTGCTTAGTTTCCAGCGGTACCTGAGATCTTCCCGTTTTTTCCGTGGTATCACTGTTCCGAATTCCTCAAACATTTTAGATGATGACTATAATGGACAAGCAAAGGTTGGTCACATGATTTTTCTTATTTTTAAAGTACATTTTTTAAAATGTTTGCTCATGTGTAACGATATCTCATGGTAAAAACACAACCAAATTTCAGTCCTGTATCTTTTAACATATGTGTCTGTGTCTTAATAAAGTCCAGCCCAAACGACATGGGTTCTGACAAACTCCTTTGTTGCCCACGAGTCTGACCACAGAGTCGTTCTGCCACACTGCTCCTGGTTTTTAACCTCACAGTTCTGAATTGTGCCTTGTTTCTTTTGAGAAATTGAGTAAAGTGTGAAGGGAAAACCTCCAACCAGTTCTGTCAAGGCACTTCTCAGGTTTTTTTCCCCAGTTTTTCAGTTTGTAACATGTATTTTAGAGTTTTCCAGTTATTGGACAAATGTAGTTACTCTTTTAATACTGTCTGTTACATGTAGAAATCCCAGGATTTGCATCTGTCTCAGCTCTTGGCTACGGGAAGATGGGCACATCCTGAGGAAAAATGACAGCTTTTGTGTTTTCTTTCAGTGTATGCTGGAGAAGGTTGGGAATTGGAATTTTGATATATTTCTTTTTGATAGACTGACAAATGGTGAGTTTACTTTTGTTGTTTCCTTGGTGGTTTAGCTCTTAGCGTAGCTATCGCTGTTACCTTGTGGCGTGTGATTGCTTGTTTGCTACACAGCACAGACTCCGTCAGGCTGTCCTTTTGGGTTTGTTAGTCTGTAATCGAAATCTCGGTTTGCCTGGTCACTCTGTTGGATACCGTTGCTGTCAGTACTGGTCACAGCCATTGGTTTGTAGCAGAGGCCCCTGTGTAGGGGGTAGTTTTTGTACAGCCGGACGCTGCTGTACGCCCAGCTTGCACAAAAAGCAACAAGGAGGAGAATATTACGGCTAGTTTGGGGCACCAACACAAACAGCGGTAGGAAGTACAGAGGTAGTTGGTTTAAAAAAAGTAAAAATCAAGGTACTGTTGAAGTTACGGACAGGCAGTTAAGAGAGATCAGTAAATGTGCTGGAAGGAGCAGGGGCTGCCGCTGCAGCGGGTAGGGGGAATTCTGTATTAGAATGACAGCAGTAGAAGGCGAGTTGTGAATAGAATGGAGGGAGATGAGCAAGTCCAGCATCACAGAGACATTTGTGCCAGGGAGGGAACCGAATGGAGGTTTTCTGTCAGCCCAGTGGTAGCAGAGGTGCAGTGAGATCGTTGGGAGCTGCAGGAAGAGACACAAGATTCAGAAAGGGAAACGTGGCACCAAAAGGCCAGCTTTGTTGAAGAGAAACTTGGCTTAATCTAGCGTAAAAGTAGTATCCTCGCAGTCTGCGGTAATCCAGAAAATGAGAGGGGGGGAAAAAAGGGAAACAACGAGGATTTCTGGAAGTCAAGTGTTTGTAGAGATAAACTTTAAAGAACCGAATGGGAAAAAGCTCCCTGTGCAAGTGACCATGTTTGTCAGCACAGTTTATTCTGGATCAGTTGGTCAGGTGGGAGGACTCTGACCTCCTCCTTCGCAGAGGAGGCCTTCCTGCCTTTTAAAAATGTTTTTCACGTATGTTTTAGATAGTACCAGTACAGCTTCTGTTGTGGAAGCGCTCCTGTGCCACCCGTTTTACACCCTAATGTAGTCGTTCAGGGAGGAAATCGTGAACAGGCACTCTTGCTTTTGAGCATTTGTCAGAGAAAATGCTGTGTGTAAAACTGCCTGATGAGCTGCCCTGGAGGAGCCTGTGAGAACCAAAGGAGTCAGTGGATGCTCTTTGAAGAACTGCATCTCCTGCTGTGAGGAAGAGGCACGGACTCGCGAATCCAGTAAGCCCAGTAACAAGGCAGATTTAGCAGAAATTTTTGTCCCTCAGTTTCTGCCTGTGCTAGATGCTTTAATTCCTGCTCCATGAGGATTGTCAATGTCCCCAAACCGAGTTACCTGCCAGTACGTCCCGTTGGCAGAGTAGATCACGGGCAGGCAAATTCAAGTAAACATTTGCAGGGCGTTGCTCTGACTCTTACAGTTTCCCCCCTGCAAGTGGTTCTAATATTATGAGTGGGCAAAGTCTATTTTAAGCGTGTGATAGTAAACGATTCCTAGAGAAGCTGAGCGCTTTTCTTTGAGCTCTGGGTAGAATAAGGAGCAGTTGAGCAAACACACGGTGAAGATGAGAGCGAGCATATGTGCAGTGTAGGGTAATGGATGGTGTGTTAGCTTTTCCCTTCGCCTGAGGGGTTTGTATTCGGTTTTAAGCTGTCTGTGATATGTTGCATCATGATACTGATAAAGTCGAACACCACTGTAACCACATTGCACGTTGAAACCTGTTGCTATTTTAATGTGCGGTAACGTTTTCCTCCCATCAGTTGAGAGCGGACAATGGGCGAATGTGTTACAATGACACGCTACCGCCGGCAGTGGCCAGAGGCGGCGGTGACGGGATCTTGCTGTGCAGTAACATTGGAATGTTTATCGTAAATCGGTGTAGAGAAATTTCCTTGTGTTATTTTTGTGACCAGTTTGTTTGAAATAATGCGTTTCTTGTGAAAGAGTTGCTGATTTCATGGCTTCCAATGAATTAGTATTTTCGTCTTATTTTTAGGAAACAGTCTAGTCAGCTTAACCTTTCACCTGTTTAATCTTCATGGACTAATTGAACACTTCCAGTTAGATACGATGAAACTTCGTAGATTTTTGGGTAAATACAGCTTTTTATTACGATGAATATTGCTGTTTATCCGCATTTTTGTACCTGATCTGAAGTGCTGGTTCTAACTTAGCAATGAAGTTTGAAGAGTGCTGATGCAGTCCAGGTTGCGCAGTGATTTCAGTTTTATTGGCTGAGCCAATCTCTCAGAGCTCCTGTGAGTACGGAAATGTCCGTGTTAAACCCAAGCCAGTTTTAACAAGTTCCATAGCAGATGCCGTATTGTGTTTATTAGATTATTAATCAGGAATATGTGCGGGGTGGTTTTACTGGGAAAGGCTAGGCAGGTCCTTTGTTTTCAGTTTCAGTTCATGGAAAGAATCGTAAATATGATGTAGAACGTTTGAACCAGGCGGTGCTTCCAGAGGGCAGCTGGAGTAGCTGTCCTCCTGCATCCCTGTGCCACAGGCAGAGGCGCTGCGTGAAGCTGCCCTCAGTCCTTCCGTTGAATTCTGCAGAGTTTCTGTCCCTCACAGAAGGCTTTTACAGTTTCAGAGAAAACGATTTTGTGGGTACAAAGCTTGTCATTTAAGGGGATGGTTTTGTTTCCATCATTTAGTTCTCTTTCAGCTTTAACAAATTTCTGGATTTTGTGTTATTTTAAAGTGGACTCGATTCCTCCCACTCTGAAAAAGGCAGGTCAGCTGAGCTGGAGGGGCGATGTATTGGCATGTGAAGAAAGTGATGACAGAGATCTGTTCTTAGGCTACTCAGGTTGTAAGTGAGCGTGTTTTGTCTCTCTCCTCTGGCTTATTTCCTAGTTCGTTGAGATTCAGCAAATGACAGCACTGAAATGAAGGACCAGTGAGGAGTGACTGGGTTAGTTAACTGGTTAGCAAAAGATAATCGTAGTCTTAACTACATATGACTGCTTAAAGCCATAAGTCCCTGAAAGGAGATTAGACTTGGAAGAAGGCAAAATCTTATTCCAGCTTTGAAATTCACCCACTTTCCCTTTTTGTTAATGCCTTCTGCCTCGGAACAGTAAGAAAAGCGCTTCTTAGCTCGGTCAGTCCAGGGACCTTTCCTCCAAACACAGCTTCTCAGCGTGGACCCAGCTCGTTCTGTTCTTACCACCTCTTACGCCCTAGTCCAAAGTCATCTGAAGATCGAACTCCAGGAGACTAAGACAGCCCAAGTGGTCCATAGCGCCACAAAAATTCACTTTTGAGAACTTACTGGAATGTTTTTGAGAGAAATCTGATTTTAGCCCTCAGTAGGATCTCAACATTTTATTTTTATGAGTGTGTGTGTATATATATCTTACGTATGTGTATGTGTGTATTTGTTTACACACGTACGCAGTCCTTCTGTGATTTCCAAAGGTTTCTTGGAGATCTGTCTCCTCCTACTGTGTGTTTTCAAGTTCTTACTCCAAACCCAAACGGGGGAGAGAAAATCCAAAGGACGACGTTCCTGGAAACACAGGGCTGTTGTGCCAGTCTAGTTTTGGTGAACTGTGATCAAACTGTTTTCCTAGATCTGCCTCCTAGGTAGCTGGAGTAGCCTAGAAAGCCACAAAAAGTGAGGAGTTAGCCAAGGGCATCCTCATTCATGCACAGGACATGAGAACAGGTGAAAGGGATTTCTCCTGGGGGTTAATAGAGCTCAAACGTGCTTATATCAATATTTCTGTGTGAGAGCTCAACTCTGCATTGAGTTCTATCGAGATTATGCTGTGGTTACAGTATTTTGACTTCTCCTGAAGCACAGCTCTTCACTAACACCATGGCAGTACTGCTCTGACGTTAGTTCCAGCGCCACGGAGGGCACTGGCTGGTGAACTGAGGAGGGAGAGAGGTCGTGGGCATGTTTGGATGGGGCTGGCGGAGGGCAGGCAGGCAGGAAAATGTTCTTTTGAGGTTTCTTTGAAGGAGCTGAAGTGTTATATCGGGCAGAACTTCAGAATAAGGTTTGATTGCTGGGCTGCTTAATATCATAGGTAATACTATAACCCTCCATCCTTCTTAATGTCATAGTTCTGTCACTCTACACGCTCAAACTCATGTTGATGTCCTTTAAAGAATTCTATTGATGGTCTTTAAAGGAGGAGAGAGAAGGAAAGTGGGGAAGGGGTTAAATAGGGAATATTAAATCTGGGAGTAGTTAGTCAGACCATCATCCGAATGACATTCTTTTCTAAATTGCTTAGAGGCTTCAATTTGCCTGAGTACAAGTACAAGAAGAGGCCTAAGAGGTGCTTTCTGTGACCTCTCTGCTGAAGGGGCAAGAAAAGAGCTTCCTGTCGCGGGAAAGCCGTGCCTGGTTCCTCTGGTCCTGCCTGTTGCTGAGGCATGGTGCGAAGCCACCTGGTGCTTTGGTGGAGTGTCACCTTCCTTTCGTGTCCGGGCCACCTCAGCACTCAGGCAGGCTAGATGATCCGCAGGAGCCTTTCCAGGAGTTCTCAGTCACAGTGTCTCAGGTTATACCTTGGTTTCAGGGTGTTTAATTTTTGCTCAGAGATGACTTGATGTGTAGTTGATTTCCTTTAGAAAACACTTTCTTCATGTGAAGATCTTTTGTACCTGGGTTGTGGTTACACGGATGCTTTTACATGTACATCACTTGTGATGTTGCATGTTTCGGTGCTAACAAGGATGTGTGAAAACCTGCTGTTGTATTTACCTTTGGACATTTGTTATTTGCCCGCAGTTATGGTTCAGGAAGATTACCACAGTCAGAACCCTTACCACAACGCAGTTCACGCTGCCGACGTGACTCAGGCCATGCACTGTTACCTACAGGAGCCCAAGGTAAGGGAGCGGTGCCCCTCGCCATCGCCCCCGGGTACTCGTGAGTGTGCCCGTAGAGGACTGCGGGCACCTATATATGCACACAGACACTCGCTCTTCATTACAGACCAACCCCAGACCCACCTCCCAGCACAAACAGGCACAAATTCCTCTCTGTGTTGCTGCGGCTGTGGGTTTGTACTCAGCTTTGGTGCGGTGTCATTGTCCCCTCTTGCAAGCCAGTGTCATCACGTGTGCGGCTTTGCATCGAACCAAGAATCGGTGTCAGGAATCGATGAAGATTGTTTAACATAGCGCCATGCCCCAGGACAGGCACACAGAACTGCAGCCCGAGTCACATC
>NW_010417310.1:2675-5230 GCF_000710305.1 Buceros rhinoceros silvestris | reverse complement strand
CACGTTTGGCACCTGGCGGGGGTCTGCGTTTGGGTGCTGTTTTTCCTGCAGGAACCACCGTTCCCCTTGCTTTGCTCATCTCCCATGTGCACGAGGAGCATGCCTCTTTGAAACAGAGTTTTGCGTGAGGGTAGAAGTCCATTCTGGACAGCTCTGAAGTCTTCCAGAGCATTAGTTTCTTGCCTTTAAGATGAAAAGTTTCAGTGTTTTCTAAATACGCTCCGTATTTAAAGCAGAAGTGACCCATGCAGACATCAGTAAAGGAGGCGGAGAGCAAATTTTAACGAGCTGCTGCTTTTGCAGGGTCTGGTTAGTTCATGCCCAGCCACACAGCAGCGTTCTGTGTGGCAGCAGCTTTTAAAGACTGAGTCCTCCTGCTCAGAAGGAGCAGTGCTGAGGTGCTGTAGCTTTTGGGGAGGGAAGGAGAAGCCAGTGGAATGTTAACGTTTTCTCTGGGTTTCTGCTGGCTGTTAGTTACTACAGAAGCTGACCGCAGGCGTGGTTTTGAAGGGAGCGCTGCCCTTGCTCACAGAATCACACTTGTCACCGTTACCTTCCAGCTTTCCAAGTCTTTAACTCCATGGGACGTTCTGCTCAGTTTGATAGCAGCTGCCACACACGATTTGGATCACCCAGGCGTTAACCAGCCTTTCCTCATTAAAACAAACCATTATTTAGCAACTTTATATAAGGTAAGCACTGCGAGGGTCGTTTGGGTAAGTCCAGTGTGGAGGATGCCTGAGGAGTGCAGAAAAGAAGCGTTGCTTGTGGTGGGTTTAGGGGTGGGTTTGAATCCAGACGTTGTTTCCATGTCACTTTTTTGGAAAAAAGCATAAGCTAAGTTTTAACCACCCTGGGGCAAAGAAGATGAAAAGAAGAAAGAAAAAAAAAACCACTCCCAGACCCCAAGGAAACTGGTACTTTTCTGTCTAGCTGGACTGATGCGTGTAATAACCCCCCCTCTCGTCCGCAGAATACCTCAGTACTGGAGAACCATCACTGGAGATCGGCAGTGGGGCTGCTGAGAGAGTCCGGCCTCTTTGCACACATGTCCTTGGAAAACAGGTACGTTTGCAGGCGCCGTGGCGGCCCCGCGGAACAGGCTGAGTTACCGCGGGGCAGTAATGGATCGGAGGTGTGGATTCTGGTCTGTGGTCAGGAGGTTTTCAGAGAGGGAAAACAAACAAACAAAGGAAGGGTTTGGTGAAAACACTGCTGACAAAGCTTGTGGCCTGTGTGGCGGTGAGTGTGGTAACAAGTAAACGCGGTGGTGGCTGCTGCTCTGAACCCGCTCTGGGGTGTTGGGTGTCGCTGGCTGCAGGCAGCTGATGGAGAGCCAGATAGGAGATCTCATCCTCGCCACTGACATCAGCCAGCAGAACGAGTACCTGGCCATGTTCCGATCCCATCTGGACAGAGGAGACCTATGTTTAGAGAACCCCAACCATCGCCACTTCATCTTACAGGTGAGCTTTGCGGTGGCCTTTTTTAAAACACTGGTTTAGTGTCAAAAATAATAGACTTGGGGTGCTAAATACTGCTTCTTCCAGCCACCCCCCCCTTCCAAAATGCAGCACAACTGTCTCCTGCTCCTTTTGTTTTGTAACAAAAGGGTTGATCTCTCCATTTTGGTCCCCCCCCGCCGCCTCAGCACTTCTCCCAGGTGACGTTGCGTGTTGGTAAGTCTGGTAATGTGGAGCTGGTGTTTCCAAGAGGAGGTTTAGTTTGGTGATGCCAGTGCAGTCTCGGAGCTGAGGTGCTTTGCCAGGCCCTGTGTCAGGACAGGGCAGCTGCTGCTGTCAGCAGTTGCCAGCTGTGCCAGAGAGAGAGTTCAGCAAAGTTCAACCTCAGAAGCCTCGAGAGGCTCCGTAGGGTTACGGGAACTGTGATTACTGGGTTTGTATCGTGGACTGGAACAGGGAGTGGACAAACAGGTGAGTTCAGCCCTCTGCAAACCGTTATCAGAAACGTCCGTTTCTGAGCCAGAAATGCAGAATTCCGTTTGCTTATGCCGACGTTTCCTTGTCGGCATTCAGTGCTGACCCTGTGCTGGTGCAGGGATGATCTGTGGGGTCCTGCACCGCCGGGGCTTGGCTGCGTTTCCACGTTGCTCAGAGAGGATCACGAGATCCGATCGCTCCAGGAGCGTGTTTTGAATCAGGTTAGAGCATGGCACTTGGGAGGGAGGTGCCAGCGGTGGCTGGGGATGTTCCTCACAGAACTCCAGATAAGCTGCTGCCGGAACAGGAGGGATTCCAGAGGTGTCCTGACGCTGTGTGTTAACCCTCCAGATGGCTTTGAAGTGCGCTGACATTTGTAACCCGTGTCGGACGTGGGAGCTGAGTAAGCAGTGGAGTGAGAAAGTGACCGAGGAGTTCTTCCACCAAGGCAAGTGAGCAGAGCTTGGTCGTTACCCCATCACGTGTCTGTGCTGTGGGGTCGCAGCTGCCTGCAAGGGAAGGGGGTTCTCTGGAGCACTCGCGGGGCTTCACAGCACAGTACGGGATCATTTCACCCTCACGGGTTGTGCTCCTGGCAAAGGGTCGCTGTTACTA
>NW_010417310.1:1541-2499 GCF_000710305.1 Buceros rhinoceros silvestris | reverse complement strand
AAACCCCGCAAAGAACCTAGACCCTCCAGCTGGAGCGGAGCTTCCTGTGAGTAACTGCTCCCCTGACAGGCACGTAGTGGTGACAGCAGATACCAAACAGCTTCACCATGCGTCTTCCGCGGTCACGCTCTGACTGCGGGGCGTGTTGGGAGGCGAGAGCTGTGAGGAGAGGTGTAGTTACCCTGCAGTGTAAGGGCTACATACGTTGTCAGCAGTTACTAAAGCTTCTGCCTGACAGACCCAGAGAACTTGCTCCGTTATTATCCAGTTGTTTTAGCCATAAAATGGAGTGTGCTGCCCCGTTTTTAAGGCTAGTTTAGCCGATGTGATTTAGCTGCTCTGTTGTGCAGGCATACACTCAGTGGTGACGTTCTCTGCCACGTTGCGAAGGGGGGATCTTAAATTTGTCATTGCTACGGCAGCCTGGGAGCGCTGCAAGGAAGAGCGCTTGTCCTTCAGGACACGGGGATTGCGTGGGGCTCTGTCGTTATCTCTGGTGGGAAATGCAAAGTCCCGCTGGTGTCACTGGCAGACCTGCGGGGTTTGGGGGAGATACAGCAAGACACCAGCTTGTGCAGCTCGCCCCGTCGGTGTTTGGCGAGTCCCTCTGGGGCTGGACTCAGGGGCTTCATGGTTCTATTCTCGTTTCTTTAGGAGATATTGAGAAAAAATATCACTTGGGCGTGAGTCCACTCTGCGACCGGCAGACGGAGACAATTGCCAACATCCAGATCGGTAACTGCAGCTCCCTTTGGTTCTGGAGATTAGAAAAAGCACGCGGTCGATCCGTGTCGCGGAGGCGGTACCCGCCCGGGGCAGGGCAGCGACAGGACTTCCCGTGGTGGTTGCTAATAAGGTGGTTATGTAGGTTGGGTGGGACTGAGCACAGGAGGGGACGAATCCAACCACCAGCACGGTGTGGGTTTTAAAATAGAGGCTAGAACTGCTCCGGTCAATC
>NW_010417310.1:0-1228 GCF_000710305.1 Buceros rhinoceros silvestris | reverse complement strand
CGGACACACATGTTCAGCGTGCGCTTGTCGTTTACCAGGTTCCGTAACTAGTGTTTTTAAGGTAGTTCTAGTCAGCTCTGTCCTGTGACAAGAGCAGCTGCTGGCGTTGCCGGTGTGTTCAGCCTGCCTGCGGGGTAACTTGCTGTAAGATCTTTCTGCTGGAAGTTTAGGTTTTCTGAAAGGTTTTGAGCGATTTACTTGCTGATGTTGAGATCCCCCCGCCCCGTGTTCTCCGGTATTTATTTCCCTTTATTTGGCCAGCGTCGTGAAAGCGAGGAGGTGATTTGCCATCAGTGTAACGCTGTTCTTCTGACCATTAAAATCTCTGACGTTTTGGGAGAGTCTGTAAAAACTCCCGAGACAGTGACGCGTGTTTTTAAACACACGGCAGCGAAGAGCAGACCAGTGCATTATTTTTTTGTAACTAGATTTGAAGTGACTGAGCATGTTTATTCCTGACTATTTTTTGTTTTCACTTGGGTGTGCGTGTCTGCTTGTTCCCGAAGGTTTCATGACGTACCTGGTGGAGCCGCTCTTTGGGGAGTGGGCCCGGTTCTCTAACACGAGGCTGTCGCAGACGATGCTGGGCCACCTGGGCCTGAACAAGGCGAGCTGGAAGGGGGTGCAGAGGGACCAGTCCGGCGGCGGGGGCGACGTCGGCCCCGCGTTCGAGGAGATGGACTCAGACCTATTACCTCAGGAACCGCGCTTGTCCTGACCTCAGTCTTCACGACAAAACTGCCTCTTCTCCCGGTATCCGCACGGTTGGGCTCAAGCAGCCGCTGGGAGCCCACGGTAAAACGGTGAAACGATGCCAGCATTATTTATTTCCAAGTTTTCCTTTGACAGAGACCATTTGAACCAGGATTTTTTTAAACGGCAAGATCCGAACACAGAGCAATATGCACACGCCTCAGTTGGTTTTCGCTCGGAACCTTGAATATGCAAAGCACAGCAGTGACTGAGCCTTGGAGGAACAAACCACGAGAGCTTCGTCGTGCTGCGGGGCTTGGTTTCTTTGGGTGAAATTCGGAATACGGTCTTCAAACCTAAGACTCGAGACGGGTTGTTCCACTTCCCTGGCACTGAGCAGGACTTGTGCAGAGCTGCTCAGCGCGTCCCTCCCGCCCGGCCCCCGCTGGCACACGGAGCTGTGAAGTGCCCGTCCTCTGCTGCCTCTGGCGAGACTCGATGTTTACAAACGCACTCTGGAACTCTGGGCTCTCTT
>NW_010417309.1:51830-52196 GCF_000710305.1 Buceros rhinoceros silvestris | reverse complement strand
TATTTTATTTTATTTTATTTTATTTTATTATAGTTTAGTTTAGTTTAGTTTATACTTAAAGTGTGCTTTTGCATCCTTCGAATCACCACCCTCATCAACTGTCAATATTAAATCTGTTGAGAGGTTTTAGTTCCTCTGAAATAATTCCTCCTTCTCACCACTTTGACCAATTATTTCCACCCCAGGAACTATGTCTTGCTTTCAGTATGTTATGTTCTGCTTCCCTGTTTCAGCTGGACAAACCCAAACCAAATCTTTGTCTCTGATGTGGTTGTTCCATAGGGTGATTAGATTCCAGACAGTCATATCTGTCTCTTGTATGACTTAGCAATTGTTCAAGAATGTTTCAGTTTGTGGGTTAATATC
>NW_010417309.1:42238-51702 GCF_000710305.1 Buceros rhinoceros silvestris | reverse complement strand
AGGAAACTATCAGTTGAGCTGTATTTGCTAGTCCTTTCCCTGATTTCCAGCATGAGGGAATCACAAAGTTACTATGGAGGTCTGCACATACGGCTGTCTTTATGTCAGGGCAAACCAAATGCAAAAGTGACCATGGCGAGAAAATGCAAAGGGACGCAAGCATGCCTGAAGTAATGAAAACGTCCAGTGCTCCTCTTTCAGTCCTTCTAGCAGAGCTGTGAACTGGCACTGCCACAGACTGTGCTGTTGTTACTCCTGACCCTACCAAGCCTCTCCCTCTTTCTGCCCTGCTTGCCCTTCTGCCTTACCTCTGCCTAAATCTGTTCCCGATCTAGTCCCAGGTAGTCACCCTTCAGAGCTCCTCCGCCAGATTAAAGCACACTTGTGTGGTTCAGTGTCCTGTTCTTACTGTGTTTCGTGTGTTGGTAGCAGACATTAAGCAACAACGGCTTAACCAATTGGTCAAGTGCAATGACAGATAGCTATCTTAAGGTGGTTGGTATTATTATTTATTTATTAATTTATTTATTTTTGAGTAATTTCAGAAATGCCAGGTCTGTGTTTTCATTTTAATTGGTACAAGGCAGTTGGGCTATATATTCCGATGCATCTGTTAGTGTGCATTAACATAAAACAGAAGGTAAGTTCTATTTCCCCTAGATAGTCAACTAGCTAATGCAGACTACTAACTAACAACTATCTAATGCAGAATGGTCACCTGATCGCAGAACTTGCCTGAACCTCTAAGAATTCGCATGCTTTCTTTGCAGTGAGACGGCATAACTAATCTTGAGCAATCAGTTGACAAAAATATCTGTTAATTATTATCTGTGATGGGTGAAGCAATCTGAACATCTGTGTTGGTAATAGGTGACTCTGAGTCAGGGCAGGTGGGGTTTGCTGAGGCTGGTATATGAACCTGATTAGAAAAAAGACAGTTTCTATTGGAAATAAATTATCTAAGGATGACTCAGACATTGTTATGGAGATCCCTGTGTTGCTCTACGGCATAACTACCGATGGCCAGAAAACATGCAGTTTGCATTACAGCTTTGTTTAATATAAATCAAAATAATCTCTGCAGCTGTCTTTTGGTATGGGAATAATCAAATTAGAATCCTACTGGAAAAGCTTAACTAATACAGAAAAATACCAAGTAAATTTAGTGAAAAGATATTACATGCTGACATGTGGATTGGTACTGATATATGACACTATAATGCTAATCTGCAAGAACGGCTTGTCTCATAATGCTGTGCTTGATACCTTTTTAGTGTTCGACCTCTTGATAGATGAATGCTGCACAACCATGTAGACTGATGGTATAGAGGGGCCAGGGTTTAGTTCAGTCACTGATAGCAGTTTAGGAATTTTAAAAAAGGAGAGGAATGTCTCAGTCAGGTCTACCAACCAAAATGTCACACTGGATGGAGAAATCTTCACCTAAGAACTGGCCTGAGGTAGGTAAATGTCCTCTGCAGGGTAAAATCACTGTGAGATTGCCTTTTTCTGACGCTGTCAGAGGAGACTGACCTGGGGAGAAATTATGGGATTTACATAGCAAGACATGGCAGTCCCCTTTGGAACTTCCATCAGTGCACAGCAAATAGGCTTGCATCAAGCTGCCTGCTTCCTAGCTGGTTCTACTGACAGAATAGGGCCTGGGAGTACAAGTTTGCTCAGGGCAAAATTAAATTTACCTGCATACTGCCTAGTAATTAAGTCTACTCCCAAACTGGGCTCTAGTTCATCACCGACCAACTAGAAGCTGTGAGATCAGCACATGGGGATAACTGTTTGGGCACATTACCTATAAAACAAAAAAATTACTTGGGTAAATAAGGCACACGCTTATTCTTTTGTATAAAACGGATTTAGAAATATGCTAAGAAAGAACGGACAACAACCCTATATTATAGGTATTCCCAGTCTTCACAGTGTTCCTTCAGAATTCAGGTACAGGAATGAGGAAACATATCTATCCCCTGGATCTGAAAAAACAGCATCTTCAATCTCTAGCGTAGTCTGCCATGGATTCCGTCCAACACACTTGTCTGTCTTCGTCTCTAAGCTCTTTAAGTGGGGGTAATATTAATTCACCTTTGTAAAGTACTATGAATTCTTTAGACAAAAAAGCACTGTGTCTGTCAACCCTGAACTCAATTTTAGCAGGTAAGTGAAGAAATTGATTTTGAGCTTATATTTATTTGCAGTTTTAAATTGCACTAACTTCCTTAGACTTACTTCAAATGCAGAAATGAATGATTGCCAGCAGAATTCATCCCATGCCTTCTTACAGACCACTCATCTAACCACTGAACTATCACAGGCTACCAGACAGCAGAATTTGGCTCCTTGTATCTCAAGTTCTTTAATAAAGCAGGTAAAATCAGCTTCACTTTTACAGATTTTTTTTTTACAAACTGCTAAATGTAGTGTTTATTTATTTATTCTTTTTAACATGCAGTGCAGAAATTTAACCATGATGCAATAGAGTACAGTAAGGGCCAAATTCTGCTCTTTTTTGAGTGGGTAGATAACATAAATCTATCGGTATCAAAAGATCTTCTTTAGGTTCATCTTTTTGATCTGTTGCAGTACGGGTGTGAAATGTATTTATTTCATTTTGCACAGCTGAATTTTTTTGTAATAGCTGCTACAAGAATATTGACTTTTAATCTTTTAATAAATAATATTTATAGATTTAGAAAAAATCATTAGTTATGAATTATAGCTACTGTAATAATTATAAATACATTAACGATGAATGGTCAAGCCAAATTAGAAAAGCTCTATTAAAAATTAAATAAAAAGATCTACTGAGTAAACAGATGTCTCTTCACAGCAGACATATCCCCACAGTTATTGACTGAAGCACTTCTAAGTATTAGGAAATGACCAACCATGACAAAACATTACTAAAATAATGCTCCATAAAATACAACTTGCAATGTTGCCCCAATCAGGGATGATCAGGAGGCTAATTAACAGATTCGTGTGCAATATTCTCAGAAATCCATTGGCTTCTATAAGGCGATTGAAATGGCATACTTAGAACTAATTAAAAAGTTCAGGCAGCAAAGTTTTAGAAGAATAGTTATCATCCAAGATGACTGCACTTTAAAGGTGACCATCTGTCTGTTGAGGTCTTTTTTTAACACTCTGCAGATAAAAGGTTCAAGAAAATGGTAGAGGAGAAAACTGCAGCAAATGGACCCTGAAGCTTAGCAAGGTAGAGCCCTCAATTCTGATTTGAATCAACTCAAATAGAGCAGAGAACGTGTAAAATCTGGCAGGATTGGGCCCCGGGTTGGTATTAGCATGTAATAAGGACTTACTCAGCAAATAAGTATATGACATAAAAGGTACAATCCTATGGTGTCGATGGCTGTGTTTAAAAAGTACATAAACAAGGTTATACTTCAATTATTATGCTATTTTGGTTTTACAGAGGGCTAAATCTGATGCTTTAGATTTAAAAGCAGTGCTAACTTTTAGGCTAAAACAAAGCCAGTTTAAGGAATTGAAATGGCTCCAGTTCCTGATTTAAAACAGGTTTTTACTCTCAGTAATCTCTGGCAGTAAACACACATATTTTTCTTCTCAAGATGGTTTATGATCAGTGATTTCAGTCCTCTCTGCATTACCCCACCACATGTCCTGAACTGCTTGGGACAATCCCAGATTAGGAAACGCATTCATAGGTCTCACGCAAAGACTACCTTATACAGAAATAACAAAATGTCCTAACATCTCTTCACAGCCCATTTAGTAATAAGTTCACATACCCTGACACTTTCAAAGAAGGTCTTCCTAGAAGTTACCATTATCTCTGGGAGACAAGGGAGCCAGGTGGGGTTTGCACCCACACTTTCTGTTAACTAAATCTTATTATCACTAATGTTAATAGAGAAGCCATTAAATTCCGTCCTTGCTTCCAAGGTGGAAAACCTTAACTCAGGCTGAATGGCTCAGTTCTGTGGAAGATCTGAAATAAGCAGGGGCAGGGGTGAGCACACACTCACTGCCTACCATGAAGTTACAGTTACAGAAAGTCATCATATCCTGTCATATAGGGAAGGGAGAGCGGTGATCCAGGGAAAGGAAGATCAATGCATCTATCTCTACACTGTGGTCTTTACTCTTGAGAGACTATGAGTCTCCAAATAAAAGAGGGTACTACAAGCTATTGCTCTTTGAAATTTACAGCTTCCATTTCAGACCAGAAGGAAGGTTTTTTTCTCAGTGATGGCAATCACTCTAACAAAATGTTTCTTCTCCCTATAGGCTTGCTGCTCTGACTTCTTCACATACTCCTAACAGCAAATCCCTGTCAGAGTGATGCCTGTGAGGCACTCATATGACCACTATTCAGGATTCAGCCTTTCTGGACAACAACAAACTGTTCTGTAATCTGGGTCCTTGGTTTTTAATACTTGGTTTTTAATAAAGTTTATTGCAGTTTTAGTGCCCATTAAAAAGGTGCCTTCCCACAGATACCCTAATTTAATGTGAGACAGTTGATTTATTATGAGGCACAATGTGAATACTTGTTTTCACCTCCTTCCTGTCTCCACCCCCAGTTCACATGTGTTCTGGTTGAAAAGTTCTGCAGCATTTAAGTGCCATCATCATCAATACACACACTGTTCAACCTTTACACTGAGTGCTGAAGCCTACAAGCTTTACAGTGTGAGCAACCCGAATGATATGTACATGACCTAAAATTGTGTTTTTCATTGTAGTAGAGACACACCATTATAAACAAGAGACACAAAAAATCCAGTAGTCTTTGAAGTTCTTAACACTCAGAATAGTTCATAATTTGTTTAAGGCAACTGCTTGAGGAAAGAAATGATACTGCAAGTAAAAGTAATAAAAGCCTCCCACAAAATCCTTCATCAAAACAACATTTGAAATGTACAAATTAAATGGCACAATTGACATGCACATTGGTAATTTAGATCTATTAATATTCTAGTGGGAAAAATGCTGACTGCTGCTGCTTGGCCTGATGCAGATCAGAATAACAGGGCTGGTCACTTAACATTGTGTGGTATTTCTTACTCTCCATCAAAAAACATGTTAGAGATAAATAAGAAATAACAGGAAAGAGAAATTACAGGGTATAATGCACAGGAGGAGAGATATGTTTTCAGCTGAGATTTGAAATGAGATTGAGAGTCAATGAGTTACTGAGATAAAGAAAGGCTGTTCCAGATGGTGGGAGCTGCAGAGCAGAAGGCTGTCTTACCACCAATTAACTTAATGAAACCCACCCACCAGTTTCCCATCCAGACTTTTTCCCCCAACCACGTCAGGCTCAAACCTCGTGGTGTGAAACCACAAAAACTCGATGTGAAAAATTCCATGCTCTCGGCATGCCATGGTGAGAAACTCCCATGTGCAGATCTGTGCGCAGCGAGGCCCTGCGTTCAGAAGAAGGGCATTCTTTCCCAAATGTCACTGTTAAGTGCAACAGATGATCCTGCAGAAGCCTGCACCTGCATGGTGACGAGCACCTCCATCCCCAGATCGCTCTGCAAATCTTGAAGTCGCTGCTCATCTCTGAGTGTGCAGCCTAGGTACCACAGGATAGGTGCTGCTCTTCGGGCAGAAAGCAGCATACAAGGAAAGGCTTTTGTGGGTGTGCTGGGACATAGTTCATGTGCAATATCTTTCTCTGGCATGAGGCCATGCTAGCGCACGTGGCATGGATGGTTCAGCCTTCGTTAGAAGCAGAGGTACCTCTGAGTTGAAGAGGGCAAATACCACCACAGGGCAGACCATTTCTTTGCCTGAGCCTAAAAGGAATTCCTCCCATCCAGGAGGGCCAGGTACACACACATCATGCTAATATGCTCCTTCAGAGGACTCTTGTATATCTGAATTTTAATGCAACATAAAACAGCCACTGTCATAATTACCTTTGCACATTGGAATTCACTGAAGTGAAACGTAAACATTAATCATATGATCTACATATCGTTACAAGAGAAAGCCTGCATCGAATAATATTTCTAAGCACAGCTCACCAAAGCAGGATAATTCCCGACAACTAAACCAACAGTTCATCTAACAGCATCAACAGCTCATCCTGAAGCAAAGAACTTTGCCCTACCCTATGAAGCCCATCAGAACCAAGCTATTTCAGATGAGACATAGAAGTGAAGTTTCATAAGTCATGCTCAGCTCAGCCTGCGGCCTCTTCTGTGTACAGCGGAGCTTTCAGATCTTACCACCACAAAGGTAAGAGGAGCAGTCTTTCGGACATTTGGATCTCAGGCAGCACAGGGTTTCCTAGGTTAAAAGCAAGACCTTCATTTTCACAAAGAAACCTACAGGTCAGTGATTAGTTTGCAGGACAAAGCATCCCTGAACTATCAGGATATTGTGCTTTTCTTCAGCTTCAATTTCTAGATAATTTCTCCTCCATGTCTGGAAGATCTGATTTGCATTATCTGATTTTGAAGCAACCATAAGCAAAAAGTCTGCGTTTGTGGAAGCAATCACAAACATTTCACTGTATGTAAATTAAAAATATAAGCTGATAAGTTATGGCTGCTTCCTCATTTGGTTGCAGTTACAGGTTTTGGGACTTACTTCCACTGAAAAGCACAGAACCAGTACATACTATCAGTTAAATCTGTGACCTTCAAGTTATCTGGGGGCAAAACCAGAATAACACATGAATGAGTAGTCTCCCAAACACTGTAAAGGTAGACTCATAATATTATTTGATTTTATTTCTTTGCATAATTCTACTTACCACAACTCTAAAAATTTAAACTAGATAGAAACTATTAAAGAAGTGATGACAAAAATGCCATGTTAGGCTTCCATTTATTTTATCATTAAAAAGATTTACAGCCTGTACTGATATCAGATTATAAAAATTAGGGCCCTCCATAAATTAAAAGGCTTTGCTCTTGCTGAGCTATAATATGGGAGCTAATATGTCAGATTTGAAAGGTCTAAGAAGCAGAAAAACAAGCAGCAATGAAAAGTGAGATCTTAAAAGCATGCAGAGATTCTAGAAGTAGATTCCTGTAGAGTGCAATGAAATATTATCAGAAAAAGGTAACTTGCCAAAATAACTCCACTAATCCTCTTCTTATAATAGCCTTCATGGCAGAATTAGTAGTACTTTTTTTTTTTTTCATTAAACAGGCTCTGATATAATGACATTGAATTCCATGCAAATATTTTACTTCTTTAGGAATAATTTATTGTAGCTTTACAGGAAAATTTTAGCTGGATCTTAAAAGGTTTTATGGCCTCAATTATAGCACTTTTACTCCTAATAATCAATATTGATTTTACCCTATCATCCTTTTAAAAGTTTCTCTTGGTTTACATAGAATCCAAATCTTAACTGTGTTTATAAAGTAACAATATTTTAATTCTAAAATCATATTCTTTTAGATAATTATTCCAGCTCCTCAATAGTTATCACTGTTACTTTCTTTGCTAGTAGGAAAAAAGTGTAGTGTAAGGCAGTAGGAGAGCAGATAATTAGCAGGACTTTTCAGTGACCAGCAGTTGCACCCATCCCTTTACGTATTTTCATCATGCTCTGGAGCTTCATTCACCATATCACAGTCTGTGTCTCATCTGCAGTTGCAGCCTACAGTCCTGCTGCAATGCCTCAGAGAGAAACCTCAGGAAACACTACACACTGACCTACATGGAACCTTCGCAATACACAGCTCCTAGAAGACAGCCTTCTGAATCAGCTCTGTGCACTAAAGGTCTCTCCTGTCTGCTCCTCCGCAAACCCAGGCTTTTCCAGCTGTACAGTTGTCTCAGGAGCTGTAACACTGCCTCCTCTGAATTGTGACATCTCAAGCCAACATGCACTCTGTTACCATCTCCTGCAGATGACATGCCACTTTCCTTAACATTAACAGTACTGTGCGTGAAGAGCCTGAGCCACGGAGAGCTCTGTGGGTCTGCCCCTGCCTGGGCTTCTGCTGGAGACACGTGGCGATGACGTGCCATCGCACAAGGGGTCCCAGTGCTTGCCAGAGCTGGGAGCTGTGGGAAACATTGTGATTTAGGCTGTCTCTTTGCAGTCCCAGAGGGCATAACTTCCTTGTTCTCTTTGTTGAGCAAACCAATGAAGAATAGATGCACTTTGAACAGTTAGCCCCGTGTTTTATTCAGCTTTAGACCAATAAAGTCTGACTCTCCTTCCGTGGAGGAGGGCAGTGGTCAAGTGAGATCCTTGAAGGCTCTGTCTGCAGTGGGCATATTTGTTTATATTTGCCAGCAGGATCTCCATTTTCCACTCTAACATAAGCCCTTGCCTATTCTAATGTAATTAAATGTGACACACATATATATACACACATAGTTTAAATATTGACTTGTTTTTTTAACTAGGGAGAAGAATAAGGAACAAACATATGAAAAAATTTATATGAAAGGAAGAGTATATAGAAAATTTCTGTGACTGTTTCTATTGAGTTATACACCTGCTTTGTAGGTTCTTTTACTTTGTCCTTCTGCTCCCTTACACTAGGTTTATTTCAGCATCTTTGGAAATGAAAAGATCCCCTTTTGTTTCAGAATTAGTATTTGACTGATGAAAAGAATGAACCCTAGGGCCTGTCTTTTCCAATCAGGCACTGTACAAGCACTTGAGCTGACCGTGTTCTGCAGAACATTGAAAACATGGCATGCCCAGGAAATGTTTGCCATCACATTAGTGATGCTGTAATGGGCACCACAAATCACCTGGACATTAATAGAATGAAATCACTTACTGCCTCTGAAAGCAGCTTTATTCTCAGTTGGTGTCCTGAAGGCACCGTGTGTGCAGTCTAGAGTTTCTACCACAAAGGAGAAATTTTCAAATATCATAAAAGTCTGTTTTACTTGCTGCTTTTGGAGTTTGTTTAAGTCTCTACTGATTGTTTCTGATGGCAATCCCTTAAATACAACTAGTCCTGGAACAAACCCATTAAAAAAAAATTAGTTGTCTTACAAACTTTTAGTGATCCCTGTTTTTTCTAAAAGCTGCAGCAGGCCAGGATACACATGACTTCTAATGACTGCCCTTGCTCTCACTTAACTGCAATAATGCATCAAACACATTTCTTTATCCTGTTATTGCTGGTTTGTAATTTGATCATCAGACAGATCTGAATTCTCCCCAAGCTGTTCCAACGTGTCTGTAACAGAAGCAGAGGTACCCTCGTGCATTTCCCATTTTGCTCAGAAAAAAAACCAGCTTCAATGATCACAACCCATGTGAAGCAGACAGTAGTGGTTAAATTAACTGTTGTGATCAAAGAAATGGGCTGTTAAAAATACCTGATTTCCTATTAGAGAAGACTTTTTAATTGTGCTTCTGGTGCCTAGAACATGTTGAATTTTTTATGAGATAATTCAGTTAACAGTCCATTAGAACGTGTATTTGATTTAGCCTGAGGAAGTTTGGGAAAAGAGAGAGCATTCCT
>NW_010417309.1:29080-42213 GCF_000710305.1 Buceros rhinoceros silvestris | reverse complement strand
GTGAGTTAACAGTCCATTGGAACGTGTATTTGATTTAGCCTGAGTAAGTTTGGGAAAAGAGCGACCATTCCTGCGTGTGCAGACACTGTCCTCACCCCCTGCCCCTGCCAGGGCTGCCGTTCCTGGGCAGTAGAGCAAGTGGCACACCCAGTCCTCTGACCCCACAGTGCACAGACAGCTGCGTGAATGCACACCAAAATCAGCTGTAGGCCATGTTAATAGGTGTGAGCTACAGCGACTGAAAGCCCACTCTGCTTTCCTTGTTACAGAAGCAGTATCCTCTGCAGCTAAATTCAAAAGATCTCAGGAGTCAAATCTTTTACTGTCCGTAAAATAAAAAATATCTGGTATCTCAGGCTTATCTTTCTGCTTTTAACTTATTTTCACTTTGTATTTATAGAATGTTTGTTATAACTTGTTCAAGAAAGCATCTGGTTTCTCCGGTGCTACTCTAGCAATCAAACTGATAGCTGTAAAACAGATAAATGGGAGCTGTACACCACCGTTTCTGCTGCACCATTTTTCATTTTTTGAAATAAACCCCCCAGAGTCTTTTTGCAGAATAAATTGGAGATAAAAAAGTTATCTCTTGATGCGGATAGTTTGAACATGTCAGATTTGTGAAGCATTTTCTTTGGCTAGCTTAGCACTCTGCCTTTTGAAAGACACATAAGGCAAAGCACAGCTGTCAGAATTTGAAAAAAAAAAGTTATATAAGACAAAATTAAGTAGCTCTATTAAAAGCAGAGGATCTAGAAAGTCGAGTTCCATTCTCCTTGTTAATGCCAAGCAGCATTTCACTCCACAGTTCTTCCTCACTGAAATCAATGAAATTACTCGGGAAGGGGGATAATACTCAGTACGAGGAAACATGCCTAAATCTTGCCTTAGCTCTTCTGTTCTTGGCAGTGAAGCCACCTTTGCGACCTAGGATCCAGCAAATGCCTCTTGCTCTGTGCCCCTTGTTCCAAACAGGAGAGAAGAACAAAATAATCCTGCACAGAGCTGAGCAGTGGACTCACTGGTTATTTGGGACCCATTTATTTTGAGCAGTCCTTTTGCTTCTTTAAATTGTACTGTGGGAAGATTTGGCTGAGATAGAATCAATAAGGAATCCCGGTTTTCTTTCTCATCCCTAGTTCCTCTGCAAAGCTAAACACTGAATATATTTTTTTCAGCACATTTGTAATCAAAATATCATGTTGAACCATTGCAGAAGGGAGTATTTTTGTACACAAATCTACTTCATGGTAAGCCATAGAAACTTAATTACTTTCAGTTCTTGGAAAACTGGTCATGTCTGAATCTGAAATAATAGATCTAGGATTATTAAAGTTAATAATTCTCAATATAGTGCTGCTTGATTTTAATTTTCCATGTAGATTTTCAACAATTCAGACAAATAGGTGGCAAAGATGAATTTACACTGCACCGACTTCCTTAAAAATCCTTAAAGTCTGCATTTGCAGATTTTTTGCCTAAGAGTACAAACTGCTGCAGTTTTACTCTGCTTGTACTTCTAGACCATGGAAGTACTGATTTAATTTAAATTATTCCTGACTTACTCATTACATAAGTTAGGAGACATCGGATTCTCCATCCTGCTATCTGAACCTCTTTTGTGGAAACTGAATAATGAAGGATAGGGACACGGTGGGATCAGGGATTTTTGGGAGATAATGAATTAAATCAACAGCTTTCAGTCTGCTTCTTGCAGCAGTTCCTAATAGGAGATCAGCGTGTTGGTTCCAGCATGTCTGCATTTTTGATGCAGTGCAATCCCTCAAACACCTCACAAAAGCAATTACGGATCAGGCAGAACCAAGAAACACCAGGCAGGATAAAGTCCTGTAAAGTTTAAATCTTTATATCACTGTGGGTGGTGGGAGGGGAGGAGTAAGATTGGTAATAATCTTGCTGAAAATACCCATTTCTTTGAGAAAGTCATAAAGAAGGAAAATCTCTCTAGTTATAATGCACTTGGTAGTGTTAAATGTTCCCTCCTTACAGCAAAACATACACAAAAAAAAAGCCTCCCTTTGAAAATGGGAAAAATGAAAATCCTCCCTTTGTACTAAATATGAAGACTGAATTAAGTTCTTAAAGTCCAAGATGAAGGTAATTTTCCCCTGATTTGTAGAAATGTCACTACTGATGCTTATTAACCATCTCATTAAGTCACAATGATGCACACAGGTGCATCATTTCACCACGGAGGTGCTGATCATCCTCTTCTAGCCAGCACAGCCACTAACCCATGACCAGCTTTAGGCAAATGAGTGCTTGCCCAGCTTTGCCTGTGCAAGTAGGCACAATGATTTTACCCAGGGAAATGATAAATCTAGTGCAGGTGTTCATGTTTGCTTCATCAGAGACTTTGCTACTAAGCTGCTGTGGATGGAGTTATACCATCAGTGTGATAAGAAGGACCAATCACAACAGAGCTCTGACTAGAGCTTCTAAAATCCCTAAGTTAATAGCAAGAACAATAAACATGGTCAGTTCTGCTCTGTGGTGTAAATTAGACTAGTTCTGTTCAAGGAAATGAAGTCAATTTAGTGAGTTAAAAATTTTGGTCAACGACTCCACTTTGAATTTCTTAGTAAAAGCTGGATGTGCAGTATCCTGACTTAGCATGGCTAAAGAGAAGGCCATCCCTCAAAGGTGAAAATAGCCATATCTCAAATGACAAGTAGTAGGTGTGATGGGAAGTTATGTTCTTTCTAGCAATGGGAGAAACATCCCAGTTACCTGTGAAAGTCTGTTGCCCTGTTCAAATGACAGCAGGTATTGTACAGCAGTGCTAGAAGACATTCATAAGGGTTGTTAACATAATACAACAATATGGATTTCACTCCTTTCATCCTAAATGTGTAATTAAACCCTTTAGTACTCTTCAGTGATGTAAATTTGATCTTTATTGTAGGTAATATTATTTTAGTAAAGACCATCTCTCAGGAAATAAAGGTGGTAACTAGTTGAAGAAAATAAGAAAGAGGCATAGGGTAAATTCCCGATCCTTTTGAAATTTATGCTAAGGACATATCACTAATGACTTCTGATGTTCATCTCCATGTGCTTTGATATAGAGAATCTGCTGTTGTTCTAATAAAGAAGGAGGAAATGTCTGAGTCATAGAAGCTTTATCTATCTGCTGATAATATGTTAATACTATGGAGTGGATGTAGTCAAACTGCCACACCATACGAATACCAAAGGTAGATTGAAAAGATTAATGAATAACCTGTATTCGAGGCTCTGTGTAGGAACATCACATTAGCATAGAGCTCATTTACATAGAGCACATTTACATAGAGCTGAACACTTCAGATAACACCTGGAATAATTGCTGGAGTTGGAAAGAATCAGGATTCATCCAGCCTGCAGGAGGCTGGTATGGCAATGGAAGATGATTGATTTGGTAGGAATAGAAGGTCCTAGAGAAAGTGAGAGAAGTCTTGGTAATGGTTTTGGTTGAAAGCAGAGGAAAAGGCTTTAGTCTTGGTCTGTATCTCCCCACATACAGACATTTGTGCATAAATAAATGGAACAGCCAATTCCATTGTAATGGAATTTGTAATGGAATTTTTAATGGAAATTGCCCTGCTTCTTATAGAATCTGGCCTTAAAAAGGTTCCTATCTCAAGTGGGTGAAAGCTATCATTTTCAGCTTCATTTTCCCTCTGAACATCAGATTGAGCATTTATGAGGCAATGTCCTGTGAAAGGAATTTCCCTTCAATTAAAAGAAATCAGCTAAAATATCTCTCGACAAATACATTGAGTGAACCCAGTAATGATTTTCATTTGCTGATGTTCACCCAGTAAAGAAAGGAAGCGGCACCTTTCCTCTCAAAGGAAATGAAGAACTCTGTTCCCAGTATGGGGGTGTACAGGGAGAGCTGATTAGTTTTTCCATGCCAGGAGAGAAATGACGTGTAGCTAGAAAGAAATGTGAATTCAGGTGACCCTCCAACCTCTGCAGAAATGTAACCTTGGCCTGTAATGAGCTGCGCTTCATGGTGGGGTTCGTGCCCAGCGCAGGGGACATGGGCTCAAAGGCAAAGAGAAAGAAGTACGGCTCAAGGAACCAGAGAAAACCAGCATAGGGGAAGGGCATGACATGAAGTAGTCTGTGCTTCTGTATGGCCATGCTTCCTCGAGCCAGAAATACACTAATCAGGCCTGAAATTATTTTGATATTTGTGTAGTTTGATTGTGGCTTCACTGTTGTAAAATAACCTTTTCCCAAGTGGTACTTGGAAAAACTTTCATCATAATGAAGTAAACAAAGCATTGTAGTACTTAGCTCTGAAATATTATTTCCAGCGTTCAATCACTATTTGAAAACTTTCTATTTCCCTGCCACTGACAACTGTCATTCGTGAATTGATTTCTTCCCCCTGATGCTTGGCTTGTTTCAGCTCTAGTCCTCTACAACTGGCCCCAACAGTAGTTTTGTACCAGTAAACTACTGACTGACATGGGAACAGAGGTCTCAACACCCCACTCTTCATCTGCTGCTCTTGGAGCAGTGCCTCTGTTCATGCAGTGCTAGCACTGCCAGCATGCTGGTGTTCCCCCTGTAATGGGAATGCGGCTTCCTGTGAGCAAAAGCGACTGGGGCTGGCAGTTGGAGATAGAGAGTGGGATGTGTTCCTTAATTAGCTCTTGGGGACTGCTGTTCTATTTCTCTTAGGTATTTTCCAGTAATAACAAAGATACTTACATAGTCAGACCCTTCTCTGCCCTCACAGTGATAAAAAGGCAATTTACTTGGGATTATCCACCATTTGTTGGATTATTGCATTTAAAATTCTAAGAGGAAGTATCAGCATAGGAGGAAAGCTTCACACAATAATTGAACAAGTATGTGGTAAAACATATTTAAACTTCTGTTTAAACACAAAAATACAAACAAATTACATCCTGAAATACAGAACACAGTGGTAACTCCAGAGAAGAGGATGCAGAGAGGAGAGAACATGGTAGATAAAAGATAATTTGAAAGAATAAAATTGCTATTTTACAGGAGTACAACAGTAATTCATTAAAATATTTATAAACACCATGAAATCTGCTATGCGTAAACAAGTACTCCAGGAATTTTCATACAAACTACAATATAAGGGAAGTGTTGCAAGTCCTTGCATAACTTATATGCTTCCAGTACTCTATTTGGTTTTCAAGACTCTTGTGTCCTATGTGCCTAAGAATCAGATGTTGCAGCCATGTCTGCTAGCAAACCATCCTTATACCCTGCAAAAGGTCAGTAAGTGAATAGTTTTTAATGAATCAGTACAAAGAATTTAACTTTATCATGAAATAGCCCCTGCTTAAATGAAAACACAGTTAAAGCTTCAATATTTATTCTGTTACCCAGTCCTCGTTATTGCAAATACATTTGACTTCGCTACATAAAAGACAGAGAAAGTCCATTCTCTTCTAAAATGAGTAAATGTCTCTTCTCCATGTTGTATGTATAAAACTCCCTTGCTTATCTCCTCACAAAAAGAATTCACAGCAAAGTTACTTGCTGAAGTTGCTGTATCAAGGGATACTGAAGATTCACTCCTTGGGTGAATGGCTGTGAAAAAGTCGCCTTTTAGGTTGAACTCAGATACAACAATTCTTGTCTTCCCTTCCTTTCTTCTCTAAGCTTCATCCAGGCACCTGACAGGATAGTTAACCATCTGTACTACTGACCAAAGATCTTCTTGAGTTTTTATATATTGAAATATATATTATTGCATTTTTATATGTGCCCTGTGTATTATATTGATGAATTTATATCCCTTCTAAACTGAAGTTTGGAAAAAACCCTATTAACCAACAAAACTTGAAATAGAAATAAAATATTTGTTTGTTTCTGTGTTATGAGATAATTCATTTAGTTTGGTTTTTTTAAAGAGCATGAAAATGTTCGTGATAAATCAGACAAAACCCTCAAGTTTAATTAAAAAAATAGAAACACAGTTGCTAGACCAGTTTGAGGTGGTCATTGAATGATCCAAACCTGTAGGACTGAAATAATTTACTTGTGGTAACATTTTCTTGTTGGAAATTCACAGATGAGACTAAATGAGATGTTTTATATATATAGTAGCAAACAGTCGTAGGTACATATCATTTTGAAAGTCCCATCTGTCTTGCGGCTCAAACAGTTTTTGACACCACAGAATGATTGCTGCACTTCACATTATATGAAAAGGCAGTAAGAGCTGATATACACCAGGGTTCTAAATATCAGAGCTCCATTTTACTATACTGAGCATTTATACTAAGGATCTGGGTTAAAAAAAAGGAAAAAAAAGATAGATTAATAATTTATATTCATTACCCTAAAAATATGATGAAGATTTGATTTCAAGACTCTGAATTACCTAATCCCTAGAAGGATCATCTGATGCATAAATTCAAGTGGCTGCATTTTTTTTTCATAGAAAAGTAAACAAAATGCACAAATGTGATTTATTGTTTGATCACATTCTAATTTACTGCATTAAAGCTGCAAACATTAAGGGAACTCAGCCTGTGTACTTTTCGGAGCCTGATACAGCATGCATCTTAAAGCTAACTGTGTGTGGCAATCCACAGTCAGTAAGGTTTGAATTAATAACATAGACTTAAATACTACCATCAAAGCAAAGAGTTAATTGCTTTCCTATTTGGAGTATGACACTGAAATGCCCCAAGAACTCAAAATGATTGTTACCATCACCAGGAGAAGAAGTGTAGAGTTTATCCAAGATTAAAGAGGGATTAGTGTGCTGTTTTATTGCTTAATAAAGAGCTACCAGCAGTACGCTCAGTCACAGCTACAATCACCTCCCTTATCAAGGTACTCGCAATTACTTTATCTGCAATATAAAGAAACACTTATTTCTAAGATTCAGGTGGTGCCTCTGAGCAGACACTGGTTGGATACTTTGGATTACAAAATCACATACAACAGACAGAGGCATATTATCTACAATCCCCCCAGAAGGATCACTTATACAACTCTGACAGGCTAATAGAAGAGACATTTTTCCTTTAAATAACTCACAGAATTCTACTATAGATGATTTTGGCCCATTGAATCAATTCAGGAAGGAATTGTCTACAGGATATGGAAGTTTATTTTGTATCAGACAATCGAATAATTTTCTTTGTAATAATGGGTATGTCTGGAATGCTTGCATGGTTGTAAAAAATCCAAGATTCACCATGGGAAGTTATTTCTGGTACTGGTCAGTTTGCTGCAGGAGCAAAGTCAAGGTCTTATCCCCATTCTACCTTTTTGTGGCTTTGCAGGTTTTGGTTTGGTTTGCTATCTTCAGTATTACTGAGGATGGTGTACTGCTGACTATATGACAATTGTTTGCTCCTTTTGGTCCCTATGCTGGCATTTGGGGGATTAATCAAAGCAATTTGGACTGGAATGAGGCAGCAAGTGCGTGGGCCTTTTGCGGTTTCTGAAATGTTTCTAGTGGTTGTTGGAACAAGAGTCTTCTTTGGAAATTTTTGCTTGCAGATGCAAAGAAGGATGGTAGCTAAGGAAAATAAGCCTGCCTCGTTGTCATTCTGGCTTTGTGACAATGCTGTGGAAGGGCTTGAATCTCCATAGAATAACAGAACAGATAAAGATGAATTTTAGTATTTGATGCAATCCAAACCAATGTACTACGCTACAGTGCAGGATGTCCTGGTAGACTATAACAGAAGAAGTTATAAAGGAAGGCAGATACGCTTGTTTTTCAAATTCTTAATGAACAGTGTGAATTTGTTGCTTTCAGAATAACAGATGATTTAATTGAATCTGTATAATCTAATGCAATCAGTCTCATTTAACTAAATGTCACACAGCCTTCTTCACCAACAGGCAGTTTATGTACACGCAACAAGAAGCAGGACCAATTTCTGAAAACCTTACTAGAGTGAGATCAGTTTTCATGAGTTGCCCATAAAAAACCTGTGCACTTCTACTTTATTTCTAACTGCTAAAACCTCTGCCTTCAAGAAACATTCAAAAGGCTATGATCTAGTAGCAGAGAAACAGAGAATTATTTAAAAAAGAAAGAAAAACCCCTATACTTCCTACACTCAACCTGAGTTTTAAGCAGAGCAAAAGGTGGGGCTGAACGGACTTTTAGCACTTTTTTCCCACCAAGTAAGTTGCAGTTTTCCAGGGGTCAAGCACATTTTTCAGCTTTGGCATATTTCTAAATCTTCCATCATATGTTTCACACATCTCACACCAGTTTGTTACAAATACGCCCAAGCATTCAGTGCTCATAGATCAGCTCCGGATGGTTTACTACAGAGGTCTCACATCAGCAGCGTTTGTAGTGTCTGTAGAGGTGCAGGGCCTGGAGAGCAGCAGCCCCCCTGGTCCTTGCCGTGGGGCTCCTATCTGCTCAGCTGTCTGCGATGCACACACTCTCGCCACTTCATGTCATCTGCTTCTATCACTGAGAAGCACAGGTTATTTAATGGCTAAACCTTTGTCAAATAACGCACTGCGAGATATGAGATGGAGGGCTCTGCCCAGGCAGGCAGGTTTGTGGCCCAGGCTGTCTTGTCTCCAGCACGGGAACAAGCAAGCTTTTGATACCACCAGGAAGCAAAGGCAGTTGCAGCTTTATCCTGTGCTGTGCCAGATTTATTACAAGACGCCAGTGGCTGAGCACCACATTTCATCTAGCAGGGACTCTTGTTCAGTGTGCTGTATAGAGGTACCATCCCCTGATTATTCTGCAAAGAAAACAGGAGTGTTTTTTCATTGCGTTTTCCTGCAAAGTAGAATCTACTTTCTACTGTAGGATGTAAAACTTGAAAATATACATATTTAGCTGTGTTACTGCACCCAAATAATTCCACTGAGTATTCATAACGGTTTTAATATTCATCTAGTTTTAATTGGAAATTAATCCTATCAGAAGGTCATGAAGTGAGGGAAATCCTTAGAAAAGAAATGACTTTGGAGCATAAATTTCTGGTATCAAAAACTAGGTAGAGTCAAATACTTGAAGGCATTTTGGCACCTCAATTAACTTTGCTTGAAAGATATGAAACCTACATGTACGTACCCTAAAATGCAGTAAAGCGCATGTTTTTAAAAGAGATCTTGGAACCTAAACCTCATTATGGGAGAGAGTCACTTTGAAAATAAAACACAAGATTCTTAAATCACTCTGTCATTTTGAAAATAAATCTGAGATCGAACGTGACCCCAGTGACCTTAAACCTCAATCTAGAGAATGACACCACTAGTTGCATTTTACAATTCTCCCTAATTAATTGTCATTTTGTGTCAATTCATAAGGAAAAAACCCCTCACAAAAGTAGTAATTTCTGGCCTATGCCTTACTGAAAAGTTCTTTCATTTTCCAATCCCTACTTATCTTTTGAAATTAGACAGACTCAGAAACCAAGAAAGTAAGGGAATAAGTGATCAAAAGATGCTGATTTATAATCTAAAGCATTTGAACATTTTTAAGACCTCCAAGAGTACAAATTAATGTGTCCCCAGGTGACCTTAGTTTACACAGCCAACCCTTACAACACAGATAATCTGGGCAGACGTTGTCTTTGGCAGCATTACAGGACTGCATTTCACAAAACCAGCCTGTTTGTTAACTGTTTTTCACTGTTTCAGACAGCCACTCATGCATTATTTATGGCAGCAGGCATTGCTATATGTTTTCTTTCACCTTCTATTTGATTACAGAAACGTAATTGTGGCTAGCAGAAAAGCAATGGAAATATTGCAAATATAGATTTAGTTCTCCTTTGTGTCTCTTATCTTTTTCAGGGGGTGTAGGAGTATTTGGTTTGGGAGCTTGCTTGGGTTTCTTTTTGACTTGATTCATTATTAAAAGTATAGTTATGCAGTATTTGATTTTGTGAAAGAGCTTCTGAACCTCTGAACAGTAACTAACTGAATGCTATTAATTTATGGTATGCGAAATCCAGGATGTTTGCCCTGCAACCACCCCCTCATTTTCAGTTTACAGATTAGGTTACCTGAATAAAACATCTGGGATCTACTTATTTTCTTGTAGTCATTTATGCACCCGCCCTGTTAATATCCCAAAAATATATATGGAAAAAAAAAAGGTAGTGGCATTAATCTGAGAAACACCTAGGCACTATTAGCACAAAGAGAAGGAGCACTTTCACAGGCTACCAGCAGAATGACTTATCCATTTTTATCTACTTACCCAGTTTGCTGAGAACAAATTACACGGCGGGGGTAGGGTGAAAACTGAGTAAATTTGGGTTGATTCATCACCTGTCCTACTTTGCAGATCAATCAGTTAATAATTTCATTGACCTGGAGGATCATTCAGAACAATATATTTAATTCAGTCATGCATTTAGTTTAATTAAGGTTCGAAGTTACATTGCTCTGCTGGCAAAGAGATATTAAATCTGTTTTCTTTCTGCTTTTCATTCACCATGTGAATTTTCTCTACCGGATATCATCCATAAAAGATCTTTCATTTTAATTTATCTAAATTGCCTCTTTCTTCTGTGAAATTCTGCACCTTTCTTTGGAGTAAGAACCACCTGAAAATCTTTCTGTGTCATTTGATGAATATGCTGGATAAGGACCACCTGAAAATCTTTCTACGCCATTTGATGAATACATTGGAAGTATTAGGCCTCTTGGACACTCCAGTAAATGGGGTTGGGAGGGTACACAAATTTTGGGAATGCGCTCTTTGAAAACCGGCTAAGAGAGTGCAAATGATCTGCTGCAGAGATGCAACTGAGAAAAGACACAAGTGCTAAGACACAGCAAGAAAACAGGAACTACAGAGACAACGGCTTTTTGTGAATGTCTCTTGCAATGACATGGAGAGGAATAACCCTCACTAGCAGACAGCCTAGTGGTCATTTTCACTAAATGATACAGGGGGTTTAAATTTAGCTTCTGAAAAAAAAATTAAATATGTATTCAGATTGCAGCAAATAAAATAACCAACACTTAACATCAATCTGTCATTCAGCTGGTCTGGAAACTGAGAGTTACAGGTCTTTGGTAGTCAACGTGTACAATGAATACAGACAGAGCTCCGTGAACTGCAAGTGCTGAATTTGGTCCCACAGATGATGCTAGAACATTTGGGGATACTTTGCTTTATTGTCTGCTCCCCTGACTGTGCTCTTTTCCTGGCAGCTACTACCTCTTTCTTCCCTTGTGTCACTGACTCTCGTGTTTCAAACACGTGCAAGTTTGCCACAGGTTGAAAGCTGCCTTCACCCTGTGCACTGCACTGTTGAGTGTCAACAATGTCACTTAACGTGGCCTGAGAGCCTCTGCGGTGTGCGTTCATGCAAACCTTCACAAAGATGCAGAAAAGCCGGATTTACGCCATTTCTCTCTGACTATGGCTATCAAAGGACAGTTCATCATCACTTTTAAGAAATATACTTTAACTGAATAAGAAGAATTTTACTGAAATGGTTTGATATTGCCAACACATCTTAACTTCTGAAGGTCAATGGTTTGAGCTTTGCAGACACATCTTTTAGGCCTACCTTGGAGTCTGAACAGTCTAGGCATGCTGCAAGACTATGGTTAGGAATAGGACATTTTTCTTGCTCTCTGATCTCCCGGCTCCAGGAGGTTCCATCATACACTGGGCTGCCAATCAGATAGCACATTAAGATTTTCATCTGCTCTTGGTTTCCATGTAACTGGCCAGCATCTTCTTTTGGTAAGCTGCCAGGCCTGGAGATCCAAAAATACTCCAGTCATGAGTGAATGCTCTTTATTACTTGTGCTAGGGCCATTACAATCTCTGAATTGCGTTTGTGTTATGTAATACTCTTTCAAAACAGTGAACAGTTGAGATGCATGTAAGTTCCCTATTTCAGAGAAGATCACGTATGTGCAAAGGGCAGGAGTGTTCAGGAGGAAGAGTTATGTTGGACAGGTAGCCATTTCACTTTCATGTGTTTCCCCAAGGGATTAACTTAAAAAATCTAGACATCAGATCTATTCTGTTATTAAGAGATAGTTACCCCTCAGGGAATTCCAGCTGGAGGATTTGGGAATTCATTTGCTTTGAATTAAGGCTCTCCTTCGGCAGCTATAGTTTCAACCAGCAAATTGGTTAATGGCTCTGTACGCAGACACAGGGCTCTGACAAGGTCTGAAATACATATCCATCATTCACTTGCTGTGTAATTGAAAGCACTTTTTGTTCTGGCAGTATGAAATGCAGTGCACATTATTTGGTTATTTGCTTTTCTTTACTTGTACGGGTTGTTCCAACAGTCCTGGACCCTCAGCTCTCATGTTGGTGACAGCATAAGGTACTGGTCACATGCAGTTTTTGGATGACTGAAGGGCTTGTAGTGAAGCTTACAGTCACTTTTATTCTTCATTTTGATTTATTCAGGTACATGTGGAATCACAGATCAGCCCCATTGTATTATACAACTATATTACAAAAATATGACATTTCCATTGTTTTCGAGGTGTTACCTGAGAAATCCCAGGAGATTAATTGCCAGCTGGTGAAACCAGTTGCAAAATAATTTCACCCAAACGTGTTAGTGTCTTTACTGTTCATTGTCAAGGCATGAATTTTACGAAGAAACAGATGCATCTAATACTGATACTTCAGAAGGCTGAAGTTGGAGACATGCAGGTCTGGCTTGAGAGCACAACCCTGAAAAGCCTATTTGCTGTTATTTCCTGCCAGCAGGGAGAAAGGCTGGGCACATCACTGTTCGTGCTATGGCACACAGGGAACAAGTCTTTCTCAGTGATTATTAATTTCCCCTTTCTCTCTTGTATTTGTTTGTCTTTTATTTTACTTGGCTGAAAAACTGGTTGGAGGACAGAGACCATGGTTGAAAAGTGTATTACTGCATGTGGAAGTACAGGTAAAAAATACCCATTTTTTCCCCTCTGTGCACGGTGCAAAACCACTATTTTCAATTTTGCAGTCTGCTCCATCAAAACCTGTACAGGGTCTGCGTTAGTGTCCTGGTTTGAGCTAAAACTTCCTTGTTTTGTGAAATGGACAAATAAAATTATTCCATGTAGTACAATAATTCCACATTTAATTGGTTAAGGGGGTCAGGTGAACGTAATGTTACGTCGGGAGCCTTGAAGAGCAGCAGCTCGGGGGC
>NW_010417309.1:22515-28650 GCF_000710305.1 Buceros rhinoceros silvestris | reverse complement strand
TCCTGCTGTTAAATCTGCCCGCGGGGTTTCTCCTCCCCATCTTGCCGCGGGAAGAACTTTCACTTTCTCCGCCGGAGACGCAGCCCCCAGGCCTTCACTCCCACCTCGCTGTTGGCTGCCTGCCAAGAACTGACCTTTGAAAGAACAGCCTGTTTAAATCTTTTCTTCTTTGTTTTTTTCCCTTTTTCTCTTTTCTGGGTTTGTGTACATATACATAGTAATCTATAGTGTGGATTTATTGTTCATTGAAAGTTTGTTTCAGTTTCTCAAACGCAGACCGAGGTGTGAATTTTCTTTTTTTTCCCCCCTCAAACCCCTTCTGTCTCTAGCGAGACAAAGGGGACCGTTAAGGAATTCGAGGAGTTATTACCTCGGTCCCTCAACCCTTAACAGTTAGTTCTGTCCATAATATCTGCAAAAGCACTAAATATTCCCTTTTAGTGGCTTTCCCCATTTCCAGCTAAATCTAGTTTTCCTAATTCTGCAGTGCTTAACCTTCTACCTGAGCTATGTATTACCCCGTTCACAGAGAAAACTTGGTTTTCCTTTGCATGTCAATGCATGCTTCTTCCAAGAAGCCTCACACTGTTCAATAGCAAAAAAAAAATACTTGAAAGAAAAAGATGTGTCTTTTTCTGTAATGACTCAAGCGCTGCAGGACTGTCCCCCAGATGTGGGCCTCTGGTTAGAGACCCTCTTACACTCAGGGTATATATACAAAGTCATTACTTCCCATTTAATGACCTCGTTCACTGCTCCCTCAATATCATTCTTACCTCATCTCACTGTGAGTTTGTTCTTTCAAGGGCCTGATCCATCAAAACAGTTGAGCACATGGTTGCAGGTTGTAAACACACTAGGGTGAGTACTTCAACTTTTATAACCCTGTGAAGTGTGTAAAGTGTGTATCTATGGCACTAAAAAAGATGGGTTTAAATGGTGTCTGTGATAAGAGCTAACCTTTTCTGTTCAGCACTTACTCTCCTTGTAACACAAGAAGTTTCTGCAGTTTGCATGGCATATATTTCAAACAAGGCTGGTTTTGACAAATTGATTGTTTCTTTTTTAATTGTCTTTTTTGTGCCTGTCTAAAAGAGCATCTACAACTAATATTTTTCAAGATATTCTTGCTTATCTGTATTCCTCAAAAGCTCTTTGGATTCTGTTAGACACCGTGAAGGATTACTTAATACTTAACAATTTTCAGTTCAGCTTCTTAGAAGACCTAAACCAAAACAAGAAAACAGGACCCTCACAGAAGGCTCAAACCATTTCCCTGCAGACACCACAAAGGTGTCTTAAGTTATATCCTGTTCTGAGAACTGAATTGGGTCCAGTGTGGAATTTTAATTTCTGTAAGCACTGGAAATAAAAAGTAATTAAACCTCTGCATATTCCTTGTGTACTATAAATACATTAATAAAATAGGCAAAGGAAATCAAGTCTTAAATTATTAGCAGTAGTAAAATGTTGCATATTGAAACACAGTTTAATTTATTCATTTATAATTTTTATCAGACTAAAATAGGCCTCTAGGAGCAATTTGAGCATTACAGTAATGCCATTGTTCAGTACAGTCAGCAGTTAGTTGCACAGATATCTCTGTACAACAAATAGCAAGCTAGTGGCGAAGTCCCATGTTTCAATGCAAATTGATGATGAATTTACACCAAGCCAGCAGATAGTTCTCTTGTCTCTCTTATGATCAAGTGACTTATGTATTTCAGTGTGAAAACTACTAGTCAGTGAACCAATACAGCTGATCTCGTTCAGTGCCCACAGAAAGAGAGTCAAGTTCTAATTGCAAAACATTTAGGTAATCAGAGTATCTCTGTTAGCATATACAAAGTATACATAAACTCCTAACCCCAAAATGGACTTAGACGCTGACTATCTGCCTTGGATGTATTTTAGAGAAAACTAGGTAAGCCCAAGGCAAAACATAACAACTAGACGTCATATATTAATAGCAGAGACAATTAGACATCTCTTAGCCTACATATTAGATTGTACATCCTCAAAAGAAGATAGGTAGGCATTTCAAAGCCGAGACTATTAGGGGAAAGTTTTCACTGTGTATTTCGCTGGGTATTTCCTTATGTGAAAAAGTGCTCTCGATTCCAGTCTGCTGTACGGGGCAGATCATATGCCTCACAGTTATCATTAAGGTAACATTAATCCACTGAGAAGTTTCAAAACTGCTGTAGTGCAGATCCAATCTGCTTGAAATTCAACAACCTTTCTCAACTTGCAGTTACAACTACAAGGAGCACTCATGGCTGAGGAAAAAACATAAAACATTATGTGTCTAATCCAACATACTGCTGCTTCTCACATCTCAAAGGATGTACTTCGCTTCTGGAGCAGTACTCAAAAGTGTTGAATGATCTGCTCCTGTTATACTTGAAGGTGTAACTGTCTTGTAGATGACTTTTGATATCAAAGTAGAGAAAAAGTGAGTGGACAAGACATCTGAATAATCTCCTTGGTGAAGCTGTAGCTTGATATTCTGCTTATGTCCAGTTTGGGAGGGTTTCCTCCAGAAACAGAGGATTGTAAGCTTCTGGAGCAGTACTCAAAAGTGTTGAATGGAGTGATCTGCTCCTGTTATACTTGAAGGTGTAACTGTCTTGTAGATGACTTTTGATATCAAAGTAGAGAAAAAGTGAGTGGACAAGACATCTGAATAATCTCCTTGGTGAAGCTGTAGCTTGATATTCTGCTTATGTCCAGTTTGGGAGGGTTTCCTCCAGAAACAGAGGATTGTAAGAAAATTAAGAGTTGAAAGGGACCTCAGGACGTCTCTATTGAAACCTTCTGCTTAAAGCAGGATCAGTTCTGAGTTCAGACCAAGTTACTCAGAGCTATATCTGGTCTGTTTTCAAAATCTTCGACGATGGAGCCTACACAACGTCTGGCCCACTTACTTCACTGTTTGACTGTCCAGGTGCCACTTGAGTCCAGAGCCACTGTAGGCAATAGTGCTAGACAAAAAATCTAATTTCACAAACTGCCTCCAAACCACACTGAGGCAAGGCCAGGCCTATGTGCTGTACACCCTGTATTTTGTTTCCATGAAAGAAAGGGCAAAGTCTGCTCAGATTGGGACTACACAAACAAACCATGGCTTTCAGTAGAGGCTGTTTCAACATTTAAGTAAGCTACATTTGCTACTGTAAATTCACATTTTGAGCACTTATTTTTATCCATGAGAGCTAGGAAGAGTTGTTTTCAATTAACTTAAATTCTAAGGTCACCACTTGAGAGCCAAAACACAAAGTTACTGATTTAGGGCTTAATCAGATCTGATCTCAAAAGCATCTGCCTCCAGTGAAGAAAGCATAGCAGCGTCTGGACATGAGCTGAACTCCTGCAGAACCTGCTGAGAGTCACCACATTTCATGGGTGAAACGTGTCCTGTGGACATTGGTCTCATGTCATCCTCAGAGAGATGTTTATACTATACATGAAACAATTATTTACGAACAGCTATGTGAAGATTTTATTATTCTTTTTAATAATGCTTTTAATTCAAGCTTCATTAAGGTATGTTCTATCTTATGCTGCCTATCAGTCAGGTGTCTTTCTACTACAGGCTTACTACTAAAAACTGAATACTAACATTTCGCTGTCAATAAAGGTGGCATTAACCTTGTTTCTATACCAAAAAACTCTCACAAAAGATGTTGTAACCTCATGGAACATAAACCATTAAATGGACTTTTAACGTGTTGTAAGATGTCAAGAATTTATTTACAATATCAAATACCTATTGCACACAGAGACACTTATTTGTAGAGATTGCATAATTTATTTTTCAACAAGGAATATAATAAAGTGTAACTGAGGCAGGCAATCAAGAAATTTGTGAAACCCTGTTTCACTGTTTCCATAGTAACCTCCTTAATAAGCTAGTAACCTTGGTTAGGGACAAGCCTATAAGCAAATATATTGTAAAAATTTCTCGGTCATAATGAATACACTCTTACTGTTTGGCTTTTTGTATTGCTTTCACAAATATCTTGCCCCTTTTGTAGTTTCCTTGTTATCTTTGAGAAGCAAAACCTGAAGCAAAATATAACAACCTGCCCTACCCATTGCTTTCAGTATTTAAAAAGGCATGGTTTTAAAAATGTTTCAGGTGCAGTACAGTTAATTAGGATTTAAATAAGTTGGTAGAAAAACAAGGATAACCAAACTCAAATAGTAAAGGAATTGACTTGTGTGTTTGCCCAGAAAATGATCAAAGCCTTCTCAAGAATATTAAAACTGTGAATTTGGGAGTTAACACTAGCTGCAGAATCACTTGCCTAGCTCCCTGCTCCTAGAGATCCAGCTTTCAGGTTTTGCAAAGGCTGCAGCTAAGAAGGGACAGAGCCACTTGATTTGGTTTGCACGCTGAGTGCAGACTCAGAAATCATGATTTGAATCACCAGGGTTTGGGTTTAAACTATTTATGCCTATTTTTTGTACCTGATGTGATGAGGTGTGGGCACCCTTCTCAAAATCAGTGTGTCTCAGGCTGCCCTGCAGAGCCCTCAGCAGTGGTCCACAGCCACACTAAGACGTAACTACCTCCAAACCGATCAGTTGTGTACAGTTGTGCCTGTGGTACACAAACCAAGTGGGCTGGCTGCGTCAGGGCTCTGAGGGAGCCATCTACTTTTGTCCCATCCCCAGGCAGGAGCAGGGCAGCTGGGCGGGGGTGGCACCAGGGCAGCCCCAGCCCTGGGTGTCAGGCACCTCTCTGGGTCAGGGACAGGTGGAGGCTGTGCTGGGACATGGAGCTGTAGGAGAGCCTGGCATGGTGGGCGCATGGGGAGCTGGAGACCAGCCCTGCAGGGGAAGGGGCTGCCTGTCCCAGGGGTCCAACACGAAGTGTTGGGCTGAGGGCTGGGCAGGGACATGCAGGTCTGTCAGTGTCCTCATGGCCCCAGCTGGCTGCGGGGTTTAGGTAACAAGTTTTGAATCATTAACTGAAGGGGAAAAAAGCCCTCCCTTTGTAGTATTTTACCACATCTAGAACTAAGCAGCATCAGAAAAATAAAAAACAACATGCTGTTTTTATGATCATTATAGAGCCCTGCACTACCTGAGTTCTTTGTAGTAGATGCCAAGCAAACACGGGATGACCTGAAGTCCTTGCTTCAGTTAAAGGCCCAGTTCTGCAGAAAATGCACATTCTCAACTTCAGCATCCTAAAGCACGGCAATGGCTAAAAGCCATAAGCTACGTAATTTTTTTTTTCTTCTGAGGAATTCATAAATGCATAATGTACAAATATCATTTCATTGAAGACAAGACAGCTACCAGCTATGATACCAGGTACAATCCATTTCATAGTAATAGGAATTATTTTTAATGCATCTTATTGATTTCTAATGATCTCTGAGGGGATTAATACCTATGAAAGTATGTACGTGTTGATGATAGAAAGCAGAATGAAGTGTACTGATTTATTGCAACTCTTCATTAAGTTTAAAAGCATTCCACTGTGATGAAGACATCAACCATAGGCTGTGGTATTTTCACACTGCAAAGGAATAGTTAAGGGCAGGAAGACAAAAAAAGAAAGCAAACAATGTTTTAACTTGAATTCAAGCCAGATTTCACAAAACCAAGACCCTATTCAAATCCAAAGTGAAACGAGTTCAAAGTATCCACCACGTTCCCTGTTAAAGGCATGGATGAAGCATACTGGCTTATGTGTGTGCTAAAAATTTTACTAGGTAAGGTAATAGCAGTTTACTATATCACATAAAGATAATAATGTAGCTGAATTTCTTGTAAATACTCAAACCTGGATTCTCATTCTGTTACCTACAATGACATAATTCTGTTGATTTCTGTGGAATTAGATTTAAACCATTTTTTCATATTTTTTTCATATTTAATTTTTTTTGCAGTAAAATTCTGATTTAACTTTTTAATTAAAAGGATCATTTCAAACTCAAAAAGCAGATCAAGAAATAATATGAAATCCTAGGTTATATAGCAGTTATAATAAGGTTTCCTTTGGATCCTATTTTTAATGAGTTAACGGAAGAAAATTACGTACTACAGCTGCAGGTTTTGGATGTAGGCAGCACAAGAGCAGAACAAAAAGCTGACAGCTATTCACCGCGTAAAATGTAG
>NW_010417309.1:11553-22450 GCF_000710305.1 Buceros rhinoceros silvestris | reverse complement strand
CGCTCTTCCCCTAGTAAAATGGAGGTATTGTAAACTTCTAATTCAAAAGGAAAATTCTTCTTAATTCCAATGGGATCAAGATTGCGTCTTGCCTTCCTAATTATTTCCTGGTGAGTTCTACACAGGCGAATATTACCAGCAAAAGTCAGGTCATTAACACAAGTACCTCAGCATCGAAAAACACTGAATGCACGCTTGATTCCCAAATGACACGTGGCCCCGCAGTCCGTGTGTATATGTGTCCCCATGTAATGCAGCTGAAATTCTTCATAAGCATCATCATCAGTCATCTTTCTCAGAGGAAAACGAGCACAGTATGTCATTATGTCTAGGGTGTACCACAGTTTGGCTACTAATGGGCATTAGGCCAAACTCCAGAAAAAATATTGATGGTATTTATTTTAGAAGCCTCTCAAAACAGGGGCTCTTTCTTTTGTGGTACTTAGAACAGTCAGCACTTATTAAATAAAAGTAATTCAAATTCTGATATTCAATTTTGGCAAAATGTTACGAATACTTATGTGAAAAAGATTAATTAGCTGCATCTCTCCTGACTTAGAGCCGGGGTTGCTTCTGCCCCCAGCTTTTGATAACACATCATCTTCACTGGGCTTACTTGCTCCAGAGACTCTCCAAATTGTGAGGTGGCATTTGCAGAGTCCTCAAATATAAATGCCTTGTGCCCATCCAGAACTTCTATTTGCAAAAATGCCATACTTTGATTAAACTCAGCAGTAACTTATCATATTTCCTATAATTCTCCATAAGGGTCAGAGAGAAAGTTTTAGGTGCATGTGAGTTCTCTAGACAGAACATTTTAAGTTCTTTGACAGCAGTATAGGTAGCATTTCCTTCTGTGGACTGATTGATCTCAGTCCTGGGCTTTTGCTCCACATTCTGTACTACTTCACCTATATCTCCTTGAGGCCTATAGTTTTAAAGTATCTTTCTTAGGAGTCCTGAAGTGTTTAAAACCAGTTTATTCAGACAAAATCGTTCTGAGAGTATATGGGCCCTCCTTCACACAGCTATGCTGCTCCTGATTATCCCAACAGTTACCTCCATCTCCAGTCACACCTTGTTCCCACTGGCACTGTTCACAAAGGGAACACTCCATCCCTTCTCCAGCTGGCCACTGTTATACTTCCAGGAGAATCTCAGCATACCTACGGGGCAGAGCTCAGCTTGGTGATTGGACTTGGGGTGTACTATTAAAATCAACATATTGCTTTGTTGTCCAGGAACCTTAATAGGTTTGGGATTACTTATGCAGGAGAGAAGAGCTTTCATATTTTCTTCCCAGCTGCACATGATGTAACTTCATTACTGCCTGAATATGCATTTTCACTTGCTTTAAATCTTTGTCAAGGTGTGAATTTAAAAAATATTTCTACCTATGTGTTCTGTTTACTGTCAGATCTAATGGCTCCGCTTATTTCTGTACATGTGTTCAGAAGTGAAATCTTCTGGACTCTTAGGCGAACAACTGCTGGTAGACTTCGTGCCCTGTACATGTAGATATATACTGTCCGAGGTTTTTGGAATCATAATAAAATGCTTGTAATATAGCAGTACAATCCTAGATTTCATCTATAGAGTGTGCATCAAAACAGATAGGAAATTCATCCCTCTGTCTCATAATATTCCCTTGTAAAGTACTAGATCACAGAAAATATTCTCAGTCTTCCAATTTTTCTGCTGCTGTAGGTGCTGTCTCAGTCATTCTGTTGTTTATGGTTAATAAGTCATAAAGCCTGTCATGATAGGTGTGTAAGTCTTTTCTGCCAAAATAGTTTTAGTTATAGTTCCCAGAATAGAAAAAACTACTATGCGAGAAGAGTAGAAAAAAATACCATATGAGCAGTTACTACAGAAAGTTGTAGTAGATCCTTTTTCATAGTAACTATGCTCTTCAGAGGCTTCAGAGAAATAAAAGTCATAATGGTCCTTGGCTAGAGCTCTTTTCCTGGGCTTACCGCCTTGGAATTATTTTTTGTTCTGAGTACACTTACTAGAAACTACTTTGTTATTGATCTTCAGTACTAGGTTTCCATCCCACCTTCTTTTGTCCCACTTTCCTATAGTTTCTGGGGCCCTAGTCACTGGTGGCTAGTGAGAGTCCTTCTGTGGCAACTTCATCAAATTCTCAAGTGATCTATCTCCATCTGGAAAATCTCAATTCTTCTTCCAAAAATGGACATATAAATGAATATTATATCTTATAGGTATTAAATAGGTTTTTATATAATCTGCAGATAGGGAGTGTCCATCCCTGCAAGCCTTTAAGAACAGATTAGACCAGTTAAATGAATTCTCCTGCTTTGCAGTGGACTCAAAGGACAGTGGACTCAAACATCTTGATTTCCTGTGTCGTAATTGCTTTGACCAGCTCCCAGTCTCAATAACCAGTTTTCTTCCTTCTCACGGATTGCTCCACCAAGAAAGAAACACAGCATTTCAAGAGGAGACAGTGAGACCATACAATCTATGGCAGAATTCATAAAATGTCAAGGCTAGTATTATGCCCCGTCCAACCACCTCTAAGAAACGTAGCTCAGACCTTGAGTACCATGTAATGAATACTTACAGGAAATTCTACATAGTAAACTCACCAGAGTTAAAAAGAATTCCTGAATACTTTTAAGTACTGTGTAAAATTTAAGAAAATCTTTATTGTTGGTGGTTGTGAGTAGGATCATGTTCAGATGAGATGTCAGCATTTTTGAGAAATTTTCCAACCTATTTTACTGTGAGTAGCAATCTACTCTTGCATCCCTTTGGTTTTCGCTTTTTTTTTTTTAAAAAAAAAATCAGAGCTAAACAACACTAACTGTTCTTTCTGGTTTGAAATATCTCCATTACTTATTGTTTTGGTCAGTCATCACTGTGAGGGGCTTAGAAATATAGAATTATAAAGAAACTCAAGAAAACTAAAAGTATATAGTGATTATTTGAAAACAAACTAACAACTGTATAGGAGAGTACCTCTGACTTAACAAAAACATGATTCAAACTGGAAAAAACATAGAAAATGTGCTTAAATTTTTGCCATGATTACTCAGGAAAATTAAAATATCTTATTTGGTAGATTGGTTTACTGAAGAAAGACCTGTGCCTACCTGACACAGCTACACTGCAAAATTAATGGCACACTTCCAGACATATGGGCAAAGTTCCTAATACTGTGAGTTAATTTTAGTTTGGGGATTGAGGATTTACTTAACTCCCTTTTCATAAGGTTAGAAATTGGAAAATTCTAGAAGTTGTGTTAATATTAGATTTTATGTGTCAAAATGTGGGTATTCAGCAAATGAAAATACATCTGTTATTTTCTTGTTTGTATCAATTATTTCTCTACTAAATGTACAATAGAACTGAGAAAGCAAAAATGATATGAATCATAAAATGAAAAACTGCAATTGTTTGCCTGATAGTGTACAGGTTTACAAAAGGGCATAGATTTAACATTAATTCCAGTTAGTGAGAGCAAAGAATCTCTTGTACAGATCGTGATTGTATGATTTTGCTCTAATCCCTGATAGTATTCTGGACAAGAGAAGTCTATCATAAGTGGAATGAAAACTAGTCATTCTTGGTATGGCTTGGTAGATAGCCCATTAGCTTTAAATTAAATAAATATCAGCAATAATATTAAATAAAACTTAAACGTTGTCATAAAATGTCAACTATCATTTATTTTATGACTGCTACTCAAAATAATGGTTATTGTTACAACTGTGCCAGAAGAAGGTATTTCTCTCTCTGACTTTTAGTTTTCTGTATCAGTAAAAAACTTCCAGAATATATTAGGAAACAAGTTGTCATTCCAGATCAAGAGGACTGAGCTGGTGTTGGACTTAGCAATCTCCCAGACTTCTGGCAAAATTGTTTTAATTAGCCTTCTCCTAACAGCATTTAAACAAATCCTTTGTTGCCAGGGAAGGAAGAAATGACTTCTCGGTCAGATAGTTTACTTAGTTCTTTTTCTCTATTGCCATAAATCTTCGTGGGAGATTATTAGTGACTTAAGACTACTTTTTTTAAACAATGAACTGTGACCACTTCACCCACTGAAAAGCTCACACATCATTCAAGAATAAATGTCCTGTTTCTGCATCGTTTATTTTCACACCATTGTTGGGTGCAAAAATAGTTTTACACCATTTATAAGGCATGGACATTTTAGCTAATCCATTCAGTCTGTCACACGTATGCCAAAGCAGAAAAACTGCTAGTAGTAAACATGTATTTATGTAGAGCTATAGGTACATATATTGGAGCCAGGCATGTTTGGCTAATCCTAACAAGATTATTTGAATGTTGAATTAACAGGTAGTCAGGCACTATGAATTCCATGATACATAGCTAAGTTCAGAATGCACCTTAATTTGAACGTGTGAAATGATCAAAAATGCATCTTTGAAGAGAAATTTCCTTAGAGAGTTGTGGGCCAAAAAACCTCTTCTGTTATTTTTGTCCACATCTAGGGAAACATCTTAGCACTTACATACCTACAGTCTACAAAGACCCTGCATAAGATTTGGCTTTGGACCTTGCACGCTTTTTCACAAAGGAATTGTTGTCTGTTTCCTGAGTGTGAACGTGAACCCCTGTGAGCGAGCTCTCAATGTGTGCATGTGCGCGTTGCCCCAGCATTTCTAGCCAAGGCAGCCCAGCGCTCCATGCGGTTAAGTAAACACAGCATGGCTGCTGGGGCATGCAGCCAAGACTGAGGCCGGGAGGAGGGGATGAGGCTGAGAGGAAATAAGAGCAAATTCCTCTGAAATGATCTGACAGGAAATGACAGAGTGTCAGCCTTATACAACCACACTGCGCGCGAGAGGGAGAGGGCGGGAGAAGTTCTTCCTAAACACAGAGTGGTGCCAGATCTCAGTAGGTGAGGATGATGAAATAATAAAGCATTTCCCGTGTGTGTTTTTCATTAGACCTGTTTTGTTTTTCTTCCAAGTGCTGTGGAAACAGAACAGAAGCCCATGTTTCAGCCACAACTGCAATGGCCTCCTCCCATGGGAATAACAGCTGCATAAATAGGAGGGAAGCCCTCAGTGGAATTGCTTCCAACACCTTTCTAATGGAAATAATGATTTGCAAAGCCCAGTTTATACCTTTGCCACATAATTAGTAGCCAAGATTAAAAACATTGTTCCAACTCCAGGCATCCTTGAAATCTGGCAAGACCTTAAATATTCCACTGTGTTCCAAAAAGGTAGCCCATAAGTGATCGTTGTAAGGACGGTCTTGGCCAGCTGAGTCAAGCCCTTGAATCAATCAACACTTATTATATGGAAATTAACCAGTTTGATGTCAATTAGTGGAAGTTTGTTAGAAGACATAACCTATGAAATCTTTATTTTGAATTCCTTGCTCTCCTCAATGAAGCTAGCTAAGATGGGGGCTGAAGACCAAGCCACACATTTCTTAAGACTTGGAGCAGAATCGATTGAAAAACAGGGTGGAGGGAAGCTGTATCAAAACAAACAAAGCTCTTCCTATTTATTAGGCTCAAGAAGCACAAGGAACTGGATATTGGATTTTTCCCTATAAAGAGTCAATTTCCAGTCGTAGATTTGGGTGCATAACAATCTATTGTGTATGTGCCAATACTGAGTAAAGAAAAAAAAATGTTGCTAGACTAATGGCAATCCCTACCTTTACTTCATGATACTTTTAAACTAAGACTATTTTTTTCATCATCGTCTTATAAATTCTATTCTCATATCAAGAAAGTAGAACTTTCTAAATAAAAATTTCTGACTTTATTATTAATTTTTGTCCTAAGAATAACTTTAAAAAAAATAAAAATTTTGTTGAACTTCTCAAACCAGAAGGGGCAACAAAAGATTTCCTTAAGACTTGTCTGGCCCATGAGGTGGACTTGATTTTACTGTGAATTTCACCTTTTGTTTAAAATTTAAAAAGTACCCTCACATAACATTTTACCTGTATACAGCAGCATCCAGTGTGACAGCCTGCTGATAAAACATTCAAATTAAATATAAGAAATGTGGGTTCAATCTCAGAGCTTCACAGCAACCCTAAATCACTCAGAGCTAAGAAGTGAATACAGGATCAGAATCTTGCTAAATATTAAAAACTCCTGACAGTTTTGAGGCTGGGGTTTCCACACAGCTTGTGGAAACTCCTCTGTAACTCCTATTAACTGAGCATGACATATACAGTATGTTACCCTCCCATACAAATGCATGTTTCTAAAAAAATGAGCCTGATACTGCCTTTTAGAGTGCCTGATCACCAATTCATTATTTGCATTAACTTTGGCCAAAGTTATTGCAATATCCTGAGTTCAAATTTTTACCTAATTTAAAGTGTCTCTTAAAAGTAAGTGTTCTAAAAATTCTCCCAAGCATTTTAAGCTGCTAGGAATAATTCTTCTGATTGATTAATTTATAAACAGTTATTAAATGAGCCATTCAATGGAGTGCAGTATAATACTTCCAGAAGTTGACAATGGAGACACCACTGTCACACAATAATGTCTTTCCTTTGATACTGATAGGGGTTCTGTAACCTGCATGATCAATGCCATTTATCACTGGATTGAGGCAGTGACAGCACTTACTTGAGAACAGCCTGATAAAGTTGCAATTATTTCTGGATACTGTTGGACAGCCAAGCTTCTATAATTTCACCAGAAGAAACTGATTCTAAGGCCAGCGGCCTCTTTTGAAACGGTCATGTTTACGCACGATCACATAGCTACATTCAGTACCCTGAAATATCATCGGAAGAAAAGATGCTAGCATAAAAGAGAGTCTCTGCCCTTCTTTAAGTCCATTTAAACCTTAACAATAACCATTGCTCATTCTACATATTTAGTAAATTAGCAATGTTATTTTAAAATATGGGCAAACCTTATTTTTCCTCAAAATTAAAGATAGCAGTGCCATAAATGTTAAAAGATGAGAAACGTGTAAAATTTATTACAGGGTGGCTAGAGACTGTTCATTTAGTAATGGGTCTGTACATTGCTGCTGAAACAGATGCAGAAATGATAGTGGGGTAAAATGAATTTATGAAAGATCATATTTCAATTATGATCAGTATGTTTTGCACTAAAAATTTAAGTATATTGCAAAAAAATATAGCTCGCACTCTGACGCACTTTTCATCTCTGTAGAGGTGTCTGAGACTACAGTTAAACTCCCATTTGGAGGTTGAATATCTGGTAAATCCTTGACTTTAACCTTTAGCATTATGGGAATTTTGCTATCCAGCTTAGTGGAAGCAAGACGAATCCTGGAATTTTATTTCTGCAGTAATAGAAAAGGTACATTCAGTCTCAGTAGTCTAATGGCATGTTCCTCAGCCAACAGGCAGGTATATTTACTGTGGAACTACCGGGTTAGTTATTAGAACTGTACTTTTCTTAGTTTCCAGAAGCTTTAACTTGGGTTTACAGTTCTAAGTTAAAGCCCCTGTTGTAGGACTGAAATACTTTGTGTTGCTATAATACCTTCTCAGTGCACACAGTAAAACGGCTAGTTTCAGAAATATCCACAAAATGTTCCAAAAGTAAGGATTATTTATTTAAAACAAGTCTTTAACAAAGAACTTAATTTCTGCTAAAGGAATTAACATCATTGTGCTATTGATGTCAAAGACTCCCGTTAGCTTTAAGAGAGTCATGTCTATTCATGATCACATAGCTACATTCAGTACGCTGTAATACCATTGGAAAAAAGATGCTAACGTAAAATAAACTCTTTCTCTGCCCTTGTTTCTGTGAATTTAAGTCTTAACAAGAAATGTTGTTCAAAAACATTTTCATTTATATTTGTAGAGAGCATCTTATTCATTCCTGAGATTATGAAAATGGCCCATCTGTAAATGGGGGACCAAATTCTAACAGCACATTTTGAGTTCCATGGGGGTGTAAGGCAGCTCTTAGGAGAGTCTTCCTGGGCATACAAATTCATGTACAAGCTTCAAAGCTGAGGGGTATTACCAATCTTTTCTGCTGCAGTTTTCAAACTAGCCAAGCACGTTAAGAGACCTAAATAACCTTCAAGACCTCAGACTAAAGAACTTGGCATCCAAGAGACATTGCTAACTGTCAGAAATAGCCCCTTTTCTTTCTTCTATCATGACATCAGGAGGTACTGCAAATAATTTTCAAGATCTGTTGATATAATGAAAGAACAGAGCGTCCTGTGTCCTTTAGTGCTCTCACTAACTACTCCTTGAAGACATAATACTCAGTTTTTGAGACAGTATTTACTTTTCTCTGACACTTAAAAATAGTTATGAACTACAATAACTAGAAGCTGTGGAATGCAGTGTATCTAATGGTTTTATGCTCTACAATCTGCATGTTTATATAATTTACAGCTCAAATTAATATGTAAATACTAGACACAAAGGCAAACTAAAAACCTATTCTACCATTCTTGTAGAAGCGTATATAGAAGCTTGATAGCAATGAAGTACCAGCAAAACTATTACTGAGCCACAAGCGACAATGACATCTCAGCGCCAGCTGAATGAGAATATGCAACACTAAAAACTCGAATCATTGGGTTTCATTTTTTTAAATCAGAATGTCAGTGGACACATTCCATTTAACTAATGCATTAACTTGGAAATCTTAGAGAAGCTGTCTCTTTCACTTGATCTTCAGTGCTGATTCAGCATGTCACTGATGACTGAAAACTCGATTTCGGTGAACTTAGTACCTAGTGATTAGTAAATAAAAGCAAACACTTCTGGTAGTGCTGCTGTAAGCTAGGCTAGCTATATTATTTGTTCCAGTCTTTGCAACTGGTTCCCATCTTAGAGCACCAGCAGGAAGCCTGACGTTTCGTAATGGTCTGCAGCTTTAAGGAGAAAGCCACTTGTGGTATCAATTGAACTGGGCGGGTGTTGCTGGCACTAGGCAAAGGTAACAGGCTTCTACATTCAGTGATATCTGTGTACATTGTTTTATACATACTTTCTACTTACTGGGATAAGAAAGAAAATCTCTAACATCATGTTTCAAGCGTATGGAATATTTTTCTGAGGATGTAAACAGCATGTCGTTGATGGTACACACAGATTTTAACCTTCTCCTGGTGTAATTTGTGTGGCACTTCATCACATTTTTTCAAATGGAGTGCCACTTCATTACAATTTTTTCACACGGCAGGTGTTTCAGGGTATATCTATATTATGTTATAAGAACATATACAGCTTCTTATGGAAGATGGCTGTTTATAGATAAACAGCATCTCTTAAAGATGTGAATCTTCATGCAAGGGAAGGACAGATGTTCTGAAGAGAGAGAAATGTCAATGTTTTGGGCCCTTAGGATGCAGGCCAGTAACCCTGAGATATCCTTTGGGTTATTCCCATCTTCATCTCACTTCTGAAGTTTTGTCATGTCAGAGCACAGAAGACGGGCCACTAGAAGTTGCATGTGCCAGTATAAACAAACAAAAACTGTTTTAAAAAAATGCCCAATCACATATGCAAGCTCTGATATTGAGAAAATGTTCAAAGATTTTTTCCATACTCATTTAGATCTCTGCTTTGACAACTGGGTTGGTTTTTTTTTTGACTCTGTATTCATTTCCTTGGATGGCAAATGCCAACATATAAATTTGGTCTGAAAAATTTGATAGATTATATGTTTTAAAGCATCTTTTTCTCTCAGTTTAATGATACCTATAAGTTTGCACCACAGCTGTTCTGAAAGAACATTAGTAAGGTTACAAAGCCAAGCACACCAAATGAAGAAATGCTAGAATAATGGAAGTCTGTACAAAATTAATTCAAACCTCTTGCATATATGCACCTAACCAAAGCCTTTAGTTACATGACTGCACGGTATTTTTGAGACAAGTTCCACAACACTTTCCTCAAGATCCAGGATGTGGTAATACTTAATACACAGGATGAGCAGTGACCACTAAATAAGAAGCTCTTGCTTGAATCATCAGTTTTTCACTTATTGCCGGTGTGTGGTTCCATGAATAATTTCTTAAGCACTATTCAAAGAATGTTCTGAAGACAGAAGTTCTCATTTTATCAGGTGAATACCTGTGGTCCTTATCAACACCACACTTAGTTTCTGTGAAGCACCTATCCTCCTATTAACTCTTTGAGGTAAAAAGACACTACTGCCTCTATTTCATATCTGTTGACTTAAGGTAGTTTGATATTAAAATGAAAAGTTTCCAATTAATTTTGGCAAAAGAGAGGAGGAGTCATTACTAATATGAAGGACTGCATACATTAAAAATTCCACTGCCAGTGACTTTTGCTGTGAACCATCTTTAGAGCTGAAAGTCACGTAAAACTTATTGACTACATGCAAATTTGCTTCAGGGCAAGATACGTGACATCACTAAGACATCATGTAGCAGAGATGAACCCAGGAAGATCCAAGGAGAGTTTTCCTTTGGTTGACCTTAATTTTAATCCCTAATTCTTGATCAGTGGTTTCAGAGATAGCCCTGGTCTGGAGGCCTGGTCTGGGAGAATTACATCAGGTGATGTATTGGCTGTGGCTCACTTGCTCCAAACATCTGAGCTGAAGAAAGATTGACTAGATTGAAGATTTACTATTCATCTGAGCTAACTGGATATGAAATAAATAAATTTCCACAAGGCAACTGAACATTAGCAATAGCCCGTAGTGAGTTCCTCTGCCCCCAGGACACACCAGTTGCCATAATAACAATTTTCATTTGTAGCTCAATGCACCACATTTTCAAAAGGTGAATGTTCTGGTTTAATGAGTCAGTGTCACTCTTACTTTTTCAGATCTCCAGAGCATTTAGGAGATGGTCTGTAATTCACGCAGCAAATTATTAACTACACAGCAAGTGAGGGCTATGGACCTCACTACAGGGATCTGGAATTCGACTCAGCAGGA
>NW_010417309.1:800-11465 GCF_000710305.1 Buceros rhinoceros silvestris | reverse complement strand
GCAGGAAGAGACAAAAATAGCACTATACCATTGGTGTCTAGATGCATGGTATCATTGAACTGAGTACTCTGTTACATTAAAAGGCATCCAGATGTCCACACCCTTAAAAGCCATTAGAGTACTCAAGAATTTGCATATTGCTATCATTAACCTGAGCTTACTTTGTTGCAGGGAGGTAGTTATTGCTCTACATCCCTTGAGGTTTTCTCCTCTGCTGCCCAGGTCCTACGGGTTGTGACTCCAACCTGCCACGGGATGTGGAAGAAATACAACTCCTCTAAGGTGAAATGTCAGTGCAGGACAATCCACACTGAGTTTTCTCGTCTTTGTAAACAAGGTCTTGGGAGGATATACAGATTCTCAATGTTTGAAGCGTTGCACTCACGGAAGAACATTCCTATTTTTCTGCATCAAAGTACAAGTAAGCTCTGCCCAAACAACAAAAGATTTACTGCTTCTTCAATTTGACACACTAACACGATATCTTATGGAAAAATCCTTTAAACGCCTTGGATTTATTGTGTTATATTAGTCAGAAACAGCAAAACAGAGGAGCTATGTTTGAGCACTAGATTTATCAGTCTTTTTTTACCACTTAGCTAAGATATTATTACTTATTATACCAGCTAATATTAATTATTATAAAGTGAAACTCAATGTCTCGCATTTTAGTTTATAGTCACCATTCTTAGATAGTTAATAACACTCTTATCTGCACCAGCTCAAACGTATTTTATGTTTAAAGCATCACAAGCTAAACAATAGTAATAGTGCATTGAGCAGGGAACAAAACACCCTCACTTACCCCTGATGTTGTAGATGCTAAGACCTAGATGGAGCTGGGGAGGGTGTACCTATAATGCTGATCTACATGCTGAGATAAAGGCTCCATAAAATGCTGGTTATGATGTCTGGATGTTACAACAAAAGAAGTACAATTAATTTTTTTTTCCCCCGGAAAATATAGCAGCAGATTGTTGACTTGGAAAGAAATAACAGCTTCATAGCTACATATTCCAAGCAAACGTTTAGTGTAAAAATATGAAGAACCTGTGAACACAAAATTAAATAGAGAAATGATGAGAAGACAATGTAAGAAAGAGAAAACAGGTAGAAACTGTTGGCACAGGTTGTTCTCAACTTCAGTGGATGAGAGAGAGGGAAGAAGACATTTATAAGCCTCCTAGCATGGTTTATAGCATGCCTCTGAAGTAGCTCTGGCAAAGCAAAGAGCTGAAACCTTTTCTTTCTTGCAAACAGTTCTTAAAGTAAGACAACATCAAAACGTGGCATCAGCTTAGAGCTCTGCCTTTTATTCTGTCAGCAACAGAGCAGACAATGAAGTTACGGATAGGATGCAGAACAGCCTGTACAGACACTACCACATTAGGACATTGCTCCAAGCCAGAGAAACTGCCAAGCTGCTGCTCTAGACCTAAAGTGTTTTCTCAGCTACTGCAAAGCATGCTGAGCAATGATCAGGTTTCATCCTGAACACAAGCCTTCCTGTGAGGTGCATCAGTCCTCTTCCCTGCTTGAATTCCTCAGGAATCACAAATGGTGAACTCCTTACTCTACACTCCTATAAGCTGTTCTTTGGTGGTTTCTAAATTAGTCAGCAAATACACATCCTAATTTGCCGATAAAACATCTGTGGCAAAAATCATATTTCTTCCACATAATTGGTTTTCTTTTAATCCTGACCTTAATGCATATTATTCTTGATGAACTACTTCAAATAGGCTTTGAACTAGGATTTTTAAAAAACGTTAAATAATGAAAAAAATGCCATCCTATTTTACGGCTTACATCAAGATTCAGAGAGATGAAGAACAGTGACAGCACGGCTGTTCACCCATAACCCAGGACAGCAGATAAACTGACAGTGTGTAATTACTAAGAGGTGATATTAAGGTAAAACATATAGCCAAAGTAATGCTGTTGCATATGCATCTCTTGGTTTTCAAGGCAGTGTTTAAAATAAAAAACCTTCACTGAGACAGAAAAACTGCTATAGTTATATCATAGCACACTGAGTTGCAAACCTTTTAATGAAAGACATAATTCTTCTGCTGTCTGCATCATGCTATATTCTCATGCAAAACACTTTAATGCATCGTGTAAATTATCTAAGACTTTCTTAGTATGTATTACATTTCTTAATCATAGATATTGGGTGTAAAAAAAAGAGAATTATGTGACATGCCGCAAAACAAATTGCTTGGCGTTAGCATATACTAGATGGGTCTGTATTTGAAAATGCATGCATAGAAGGGTTGGATTTTTTTTTTAAATGTGCAGAACTTGTTTCTAAGTGCATATGTTATCAATGAAGCAAAAAATGACTAATCTGAAATGATGGCGGTCTGATTTTCAGCCAATATCATCAGTTTAAAAGCAGGGGATCTAGATTGGACTCTGGATGATCTATCTATTCTGAATTTCAGAATAAGCTTCATGACTGGAAGAAGATGTATATAACTAAACCAAATATTTTCACCCACTTCCTCCATTCAATTACATTCAGAGGGCTAAACTGAATATAAAGGAGTTTTAAATGCAAATCTCATTTTCAGCAATAAAATGCTCTTGCTTCCAAATTAGCAGACAGGTTTGTCTTGCTGTCTCACCAGCTGAACAGTACTGGAGTGTAAATGGAGGACGATATCTTCACCACCTTGTAAGCTGTGAGCTGCTCATAGCCGTCCCTTTTGAGAATAGGATCTGGTGAGACATTCTAGTTTTTTGTCAAGTTGATTGAAGGTAATGCTTCTTTACATTATATTAATATTGAATAATTGGGAGTACTAAGCAGAGGGTAGAATTTAGCATATTCTATACTATTTATTTCATGGCATTGCATTCAGACAGATGAGACAGCTGCTCTGAATGCAACCTGAAAATGCTGTGTCAAACTCTATCATCAAATAAACCAGAATTTGTGAAGATTAAACTCTTGTGGCTCTTGCAAAAATATAAATGTATAATTCAGTTGTGAGTACAGAAGAATAGGACCCCTATATACTGGTAGGCATTTAGTGGGGACCTTTGGGAATAAGACATACAGACATACACATTAAGAAAGCCATAATCTGGCATTTAAAAATTGATTGATTGCAATTATCATATTTAATCATTACAGATACGCTGTTCTGTGTATAAGCTCTCAGCTCTCTAAAGACCAAGCTAAATGATGGTTTTGTATGTGTTTGTTGCTAATATGCAAATAGTGGTGCAGATTCTAAGAGATGTTGACTACCTGGACGTTGTGTTCTTCAGATCTCAGTGGCTTTTGAATTATGTTCATAATCCAGGACAGGGGTAAAGGAGACGCACACACATGTCAATAACAGTGATACCAAACTATCCCTCCCATTTTGTTCTATGTCCAATTTCTTTTAGTAGACTGAACTATAGTAATATTGTGAAGTACATTACTAAATCCAAAATATTACTGCTTAAAAGCAATATGCAATGAATTTTTAAGCAAAACATACATGCTAAAATGCACATTAATATAACAAACAACCCCCTCCAATTTTAATTAACATAGACGTTTAGAATAATTGATGCTCTTAGTGAAATATAAATAGAAGTAATGTTGTAAAATAGACAACATCAGAAGACTAACATTTTTAACAGAACACAAAAGGATCTAACAGGAATTGCTTGTATATCTTTTGGTTTTTTATTTATACTGTGGATGAATCACTGGCTCATGTTTGTGGCGGTTATTCATGACATGTCTGGTGGTGTTATGACCTTCCCTCTTTTATTGGTTTATTTGATGTTTGTGGTATTTTATATAATTGATTTATGCCTGGTGATATGTTTGGGAGCTTTCTAGTAATATACAATAGTGATTGTATGTCTGTAAGTGATGTTACATATTGCTGTTTGGGAGCTTTCTTGGCCAGGTCACCATTGTAAATAAAACTTGTTCTCAATAGATTTTTATGTGGTTAAAGATTTCAACTACTTGAGTGACTGATTGATTGACCGGAAAACACTTGCTAACAGGACATCTGAGTATCATAGAAAAATGTGTCATTTGTATTTCCGATTCAAAAACACCACCATTTTTAATCTTTTAAAGTGAAATAGGTATCATAGCAGTAAGCAGTCACCTACCTTTCTTCTGAGTTGTCCTCATGTGTGTAGGTGCCCACAGCATTTCATAGCCTTCTTCCGCTGGCTTATGGTAATGTTGCAGCATTTGGCTTGTTCTTAAGTAATTATGCTACGCGTGCTTCCTGTGGTACTCTGAGTCCTCTAATGAAAACTCTACCAGAAATTATACTGGAATTGTCTTTTTCCCTCTCTCTGTTTGTCTCTTTGTATCTTTGTTTTTCTTTTCCTTCCTTCTTTTCCTTCCTTTCTTTCTGTCTTTCTTTGTCTTTCTGTCTGTCTTTGACTTTGTCATGTTTCTAAGAAGAAATAACATGAGAATGAAAATTCCAACCACTACAGTGATGGCTTTTCAGAGAAAAAGGTCAAATTCCCTCTAAAATACACAGATTGCACAAATTACTCGGTGACTTTTTTTTTTATTTGGGTTTCTGCACAAAACCTCTAGAAATCTTAATTAATAGCACTTACAAACTATTTTGCACTGTCCAGACAAAGAAAAGACTGCCATTTTTAGTTCATTACTATCCCATGAACTTGTGCAAATGAACACACGCAACTTCTATCCAGGTGTAGAAGACTTTGGAGAAGATGACAAATAACACAGATCTCTCTTTGCTACACAGCAACCTGTTAGCAGTACCTCTGTTGTAAACTCTCATCTCATTAGCATTTCCTGAGTCTGATTAACAGATGTTGGAGGGTCTTGGTCCAGACATAGTCTGATTCTATTTAAAGAGTCAAGATCCTCGCTTGATAGCTCATCCAAAAATAATGCTCATGTTGCACATTTGTTGCCTCTCTGAGTTAATGGGAGCTCAGCACAGGGTGCAGATACAAACTAGCTTTGGCTTTTCAAGGGAAAAGAGGAAAGGGAAGTGAGAGATCTCATCTGAGCAGCTGTGACCTTCTTTGTCTTATACTGATGAGATCAAAGCACAGATTATTGAATGTAATGTCATTTATCATTAACTGCTTTTCTCCATTTCCAGACATCTTGGGTCATGCTAAACACCATGGCTGAAATGATGAAACTTACTGTCAACAGAAGAGGCTGTTGTATACCCCACAAATTTCTCCCAATTCCATCCCCCACCCCTTCTTGTTCTGTAACCTCATTCAATTCATAAACAGCAAATCAACAAAGGAGTGAAGACCAGTGGGTGAGTTGGTTTCTTGACACATGCTTATGGGATAAAATAGCAAATTAACTGAATTTGTAAACTTTCTTATTGTCTGTGTGAATTTACAATATTATAACCAGTTTGGATTGTAACAGAAGAAAACCCACAAGGAATTAATCTTTAGAAACTTTGCCTTTCACATGATCTATCTGAAAGTTATCAGAGAAAATGAAATATCTACAGAAAGTTTATCATGACCGTAAGCTAACATTCCCTTTTTCTTCCCTCAAACTCTGATACAAAGCTTTAAGCAAGAATAAATCAATTAATTTCCCATCCAACTTCGGACAACTTCTAACTATCCATGGATGTGCTGGCCATTTCCATTCCTGGCACACACAAGCTTCCCTCTTCCTTCACACAAATGCAAGATTCTAGCCAGAGCCTGCATTTTTTCTCAAAAATTTGGTGTGCAAAATGATGCCAGATCTATCTTTACAGACTTTTCCATACTTACCTCTGAAGGTGTGCTTTCTTTGCTTATAGTATATGTGTGACCATTTCTGATGCTGTGAAACACTGCTATTACAGGAGACAGTCCCTGCAGAGGCAGGAGCTGAGCTACGCTCACCATCCTTTGCTTTTGTTTATCTTCCTCCCCCATCATGAATAGTATTACGTTTGCATTTGTCTTTTTAAGAAAGAGTCCCTGAAAGCAGCGTTCCAGCACTTAAAGGATGTTACGGTAGTGGGAAGGTGAGTTGTCAAGAAGGACTGGGCAATACAAGTGTACTTCAACATTCGATAGCTTGAGTTAGCAAAACTGACATACAGCATACTTAAGAGTAATGCCCTGCAAGCAGTATTTCTCCATACTATACAGCCTTAAAGGTAGTCACAGCAGTGGACAATTCTAACTCGTAAATATGCAGCCACAAGCTCCAGAAGGACCACCTTCTGAAAGAACTCATGTAATGTATATCTCTGGCACGCCTGTAAGCAGAAAGCAAAATTAAAAACTCAGAAGTGCCCTGTCTTTGATCTGAAGTATATATTTTAAAAGTAGACAAGAGAACGTAGGGTTTCCAAGCCAGATTGTATCAATTACCCTTCAAGATCAGAATTCTGCCTTCACAAGTGCCCTATGCTAGGTGCTTCAAAGAAAACAGCTGGCTAATTATGCAATGTCCTACATGGCAAAAAGGGATGAGAGAACTGTTTCTTATTCCTGTGATCAGCTAACACCCCGGAGTATGAATTTGATGGCCCCTCCTAGTATGTAAGATTACAAATGATATTATTGGTCATAAAATTAAGGAGTCCTTTTAAAAATCCCATTACAGTATTTAACTCTTTGACCTCTGTATGTTAACTACTATTCATGCTGTGAAAAGAACTATTTCATGAGACAGTAAGTTTCTTAAAGCCATTAAGGCTAACGATGGAAATACATTCTATGTATGCGATGCCTATAAGTGATATTCGTAAGTTCCTGATGTCTTGAAATCTTGAAAAATATTTAGTATTATTAAAAAAACTTTAAACAAGAGAAGTTACATAAAGAAGCTACTTACAAAACAGAGCACTACAGCAAAGCTGACATTAATTTGTTGGGGCAAATCATGAGCTGATGTTTTGATCCAATTCCTGTTAGCTTACCTTTAAAGTGTGCTTACTCCCACATAAGTAAATTTTTTTTTCCCCTTCCTTTATTTTTAGTCCAGGTATCTTAAGCATTGAAAGCAGGCAGATGAGAGAGCTCTAATTTAGTGCTCTCTCTCTTAGCTCTGCTAAGCTACTGTGCCTACAAGCCTTCCTACCCTGGGTATGCTTATTACCAAGTCTCGGTAGTTCAAACAACAAATGCAACCATCAGCAATGATTTTGGAAGACAAACACATGCCCATTGAATACCGCACTGAGGCAGTCAAACTACCACTGCCACCACAGTTTTTTTGCTAAAGCTTTAACCATTTGAATCAAAAAGCTTCCCTGAATTTTTTTTAATAAGCTTCTTTTAGCAAAAGAGAAAATATGAGGAGAGAAGAAATAACACATCTTTAATTAGAAAAATTCAAATCAGCTCTTAATTTAATTCACCATACCAGCAGCCATGATTAGATCTGCATCATGATATATCTCCAATACTATCAATTTTCATAAATGCAAACTTTCCTGAATATGGTTCTGATGTATCCTGACATTTTAAAATATGTCCTATTGTCCTTTTCTGTGCAGCAGACCAAGCACAGAGTGTTCAGTCCTATATCACTGTCACAGTGGTATTAGACCAGATGGCTGCTTCCTCACAGAATCAAGAATTAGAGATAATTTATGCTGTTCACTGTTATTAGAATGTAAAAATATAAAGTTTGCAGCATGCATACATGAAAAGCTGCTCAGATCCATCAGTGACACCCTGGTGAAAAGGCATTCATGCTATTTCTGCACTCTTTACTTAAAGGTAAAGTCTTATTTGGTGAAGCTACGGACTTCTGCAAAACCTATTGATTACTCCACATTGGACACAGCGCAGGGGTTTATTCGACCTAAGATACCGTGCTGCTTTGGTGGGGAAAGAATATTCTGAGCTGGGAAAAAAAAGTCCAAGTGCTGCCTTCTTTCTTTCTTCTTTATTGTAAATAATTCTGCCACATGATCATTCCCATGTGACAGTTATTTTTGTGTCTTGAAGAATGAAGATAAATACGGAAGTTTTCTTCATTCAGTGTGTTAATCAGTCCAGGAAAATACTTCTCAGTAAGACCTCACACCAAAGAGCACAAACATTACAAAAACGTGCTCCTGTGCCTCTGAGGGCAGCAAGTTTCGCTCCTCAGGGCATCATTGCAATCTGCAAAGTACTTGCTCTACCTGTATGTATATACGCACTGCAGTGTGTGTATATAGGGAAAGGTCCTCAGCCTCCCCATTTATTGAGTCTGAGCTCATCATAGGTAAGAATCTATTTGTCTGTATTTCAAATAGATAAAACATTTGATGAAATAAATACTACTAATGAAGCTGATTCATCTGGAGGGACTTCACGATCTATTCAGGAATTAAAATGTCTGAGGTTCTTAAAACCATGGAGAGAAACAAAGGGGAATTTAGTCAGCTTGTCCATGTTGCTGCAAGATATTGTATAAAAACAGAAGTAAAAAGGATGTGAGGACAACCAAATGTCAAACACTGTATGGAGGTAGCAGTAGTCTGTTGTTTTATTTTTTCAGTTCAGGAGGTTTAACACAGTACTCCCTATGGATGATATCAGAGTTGTAGTCAGATTAAGGACAAACACTGTCTCACCAGTATTCAGGAATATTACAGGAGAAGAAATTTTCCTGGCATTCACTGAAATGACACATTCACTCTATGTGATCTTGGGAGAAGTGTATCACTGAGAGAATGATTTGGTTCACTTTAAGTTAATCTTTAAATTATACTAAGATTTGCTTTCAGCTCTCTGTGAGCATATAATTTGTATTTATGGCATACAATGAATGTATTGTGACTTTGAATGACTGACTAGGGCCTTATGAAAGTCATTACTTTTGTATCAAGAACAATATCTGTAACATAATGTGTTCTTAAACTGATCAGGACAGCAGGAAGCAGCTAAGTGCATCACTTATCTTTATTTTGCAATTTAACCTATGTTGTGACAGGGAACAAAAAAATTAGATAATTTATAATTTTCTGTCAGTGTTGCATACTTTGGGCTAAGCTTGTAACTACTTGGTATAACTGAAAAGTAAGGAGATTTTCCTGCCAACTAAAACAGAAGAGATTACTTCAGAGCATAACGAATGGCTAGCTGTCTGTTAGAACCAGATCACAAAGATTTCTTGTTCCCTGACCAGTGTTGTTGATAACTGGATTTTTCTTGTGTAAAAATTCTAGTACTTGTTTTATTAAAATGAAGTCTATAAGAATAGAAGATAGTTGTTATGCAGGAGCGGTAACTCACATAATATGAGATGGCATTTCTTTCCAGCTCTTGCTGCTCCGCTGGTTCTAATAGCAACCTGGAGCTCAATTTCCTCCTCAAGAACATTGCATTTCATGTGGAATGTCAATTATTAAAATGCAGTGTCCCGTGTCTTACTTTTCACTAGATGAATTCATTTGCAAATTTGCTAATTTATGTAAATGATCCTTAACCTGTAACTGCCTGGTATGTATTTCTCAGTGCCTCTTTTCAAGTCAGAAATATATACAAAGAATCTGGTGCCAACAGCATGTATGTTAATTACCTTGTGTCCTAACCCCAAAGATTTAACTTCACTGTAACTCAGACAGAGTATCTGATGCTTCTTTCCACTGCTGGATTTTCAATAACAGTAGATCACTCAGATAAGGTACCTGATCTTTAAAAGACCCCCTAAAATACCCCCAGTCATTATCATTGGAGGTAAGTACAGTTTTAGTACAGTATTTTTGTGAGAAGACATGAGCTTTTGAATTTGATTTTCAGCTTTAAGTTTTTTCAGGAGGTCACTGTTACTTACAATGGCCCAAATCACAGCTCCTAAGATATGATCATTCCAAAAATTCAATATCTTGCAGCTATGACTCTCCTCTGCATTTCAGAAACTACCTGAGACAGACAGGGCATTTCCTTCAGGTCAGCGATCCAGCTGGAACGCTTTTTTTCCTGATGACATATGCATAGGTGCCATTCTGAACAGGCCACTCTGTTTCTGGTTTCATCATGAGCATAACCACTGTGCAACCATAAATGTTTGTTTCACTCTCCAAATGATCTCAGGAAGTTCAAACTCCTCCTGTCTGTTTGCAGTTTTTATGAATGAAGGAACAGTCAGAAAAACTCAGCCGAGGATACTACTTTTAGCCTGACTTCTCCCTGCTGCCCACCCAAACCTCTTCAATGATCTCGGGTTCTTCTGATGGTTTAGAACCTGTTGATGAACCTGGTCCAAGTTGAGGATTTTAACAAAACATAAAATGAGGCAATTTTCCTGCGTGCTGTTACTGTTCAGTAACTTCCCACAGTCCAAACCAAATGATCCAGACTCCCTGTGGTGTAATTGCAGGCTCAGCTCCATTGATTTCAGTGACCTGTGAATGGCAGGCAAGACTGTGGCCCACGGCCTCCTCTTGACAAACCAGCTACAGCTTGCTTTCTCTTGATTATTATCTGATTTACATGTCCTTGTTTTAGATGCCTCCCACAAAGGGTGGGTGAACAAAGCTCCGTTTCACCTACAGAGATCATTCCTGGCCAGTATGGAGGTCCCACCGCCAGGATTTGGCTCTGAGGCTGGGCTGCACGGCACGTTTTCTTTGCAGCGTTCCTGCATGGCTGGCCACCCCGGGGCCTTTGCAGGAGTCTATCGCTCTCCTCAGCTTACCCCAGGTTTTGTTTCCCCATGTTGTAGGGGAGGGAAAG
>NW_010417309.1:0-711 GCF_000710305.1 Buceros rhinoceros silvestris | reverse complement strand
GGAAAGAGGGATGAGATACCACCAGCTGACAGGCCAGCGTGCTGTCAGGCCAACCCCAGCATGCTCTCCCGGAGCTGGAGCAGTCTGAGTTTAGATTGGCTTAGAAAGTGCAAAGCTGAGAAATGTTTGGCTGCTTTATCTCTTTTCAGCATTCAGATCACTAAGAGAAAAATCCCAAACAGCTGCTTGCTCTGTGTTCTGCAGATATTTTAGCACAAAATCGGCATCTCCCGTATCACCTGGTCACACTACCTCAGGTCTCAGGTATTTGATTTCATTTCTTCTAAGATAGCAGCAGGGAGGACTAACTAATATAGTTGTAATTTTGGAATTAAAAACTCTTTCAGTGTATGTTTTTGCACTGGTTACCTGAAAAAATTCAGATATCTCAGATTCAAAGTAGCCTTTAATCTGCTGCTTAGTTTTCTCCACAAAAGAGATACTTTACAGGACAATGTCTCTTTAAATCTACCCCAAAGATATTCCTCCTAGCCCAGAATATGTCAAAATGACTTGATGATTTATCTATGTGGAGCTTGGCAGACCATAGTCCAGATTGTGGCTGAGGCTGAATTTTATGAGCATTCCCCCTAGTGAGTATATCTAAAAATTAAAAAAAAAAAAAAATTAAAAAAATAAATAAAAGGTCTTTATAGAGCTTGGAATGAGATTCAAGCAAACATTATCAGGAAGGAGAATGACTAGGAAAAG
>NW_010417308.1:1876-10391 GCF_000710305.1 Buceros rhinoceros silvestris | reverse complement strand
GGTTCCTCCATGTTGAACCCAGGACATTGTCTTACTCTTTAGACTTTGGTAACTTTAGGAAATGTGTGAAGATTCTTTCATTCAACTGAGTGAGAAGACTGGGTACACAGTTTTCACACATTGAGTTTGAAGACTCGTTCCTGTCCCACAAAATACAACCTCCTGTATTTCTGCGGGACTTTGGATGGGGTCTTCTAGCACAGTGTTTGTGAAGAAAAATATGAGGGAACTTGTTCTAGAAATCTCACATATTTTGCTAGAATTAGTTTAGCTGAAATAAACAAAGTTAGTAAGCCCCACAGCATTAATGGGTGTAGAGCTCTGCAGCTGAGAGCTGGGACTTCAAGTCTGTAACACAGAGCTGTTAACGGAGTTACAGAAGTTACCTACACTTCAAGTTCTGGTGCAAACCATGTGAAGCTCCGGAAGCTTCTTTTATACTTACCGAGAGCTGTTTACCCAGCAACAAGGGGACACTCATTTCCATGAACATTATTGTTCTCAAAGTGTCAACAACACTTCTGCTCCAGGGCAGGCTGGAACCAATTTATTATCGACATTTTTATTTGAGAGTATATAAGAATAACTGTAAAGGTTTTGTCCATTATAGTCCTCAGGTCCAGTCAACAGCCTGAAAAAACAGCCAGATGTGGAAGCGCGAACTAAGAATCATTGAATTTTGGGAAATATTTGAGCTTAAAATTTTCCGTAGGAAGTAGCTATACCTGTGTCTCTGTGATTACCAAGACCTTTGTCTCTGGCCTTGATGTACCTATCATCCATTAATTTTTTAGACTTTTTTTGTACAAAAAATAAGTTTTGAGAACCAAAATGTCCTTTAGCAAAATATTCCAGAAATTACCTTGTGTATTATGTGGAAAATACCCTTCATTTTGTTTGTTAAAAATTAAATTCCAGATTATTTTATTTGTTAAGGCTAGCCCTCATGTTACAAAGAACAATCATACATTATTTGATGCTGCATGGCCCTACTAGTCTCTCTGGCTTACGATATTCTATCCCTCTCTACAACTCTCCTCAGTCAACGGCTTTCCAAATTGAATACGAGTAATCTGTGTAATCTTTCCTCATACGGAAGCAGATTCATAAACACATGCAACAAAAATTCAACAGTTTGCTGTAATCATATACATATAGATCTGTACATCTACAAACAACACGTGACAATGTGACAATGCAAAGTTCACATGGTCGAACCAGACATTTAGGTGCAAGCCGCAAGTTTACTGTCACAATTTCTTGCCAGGAAGCTTTGATCCGGTGCGTATGCTCACAGGCTAATATGTATGTGCGTATTCCAATCACTCAAAAGCAGTGCATTCAACGTTTGCAGCTGGAAGTGTTAACGACTAAAGAGACTAATAGACAGGGCAAACGAAGAGATGTGAAAATGATTAAAGATTTGGAAAAACAAAATGGAAGTGTTAGATGAGTGGTTCAGAAATGTAAGAAAACGTAAAGAATTTTTTTTATGGTATTTACGTGTCTATACTGGAAATAATGATTCATGATACAGTGTTTTCTCCAGCAAACAAAGTGATAACGAGACCCCATTGCTGAATCGTTAAATAAAAATAAGAATCAAATACACTCAAGTTATTCATATTAGGCAGGGAAGATGAATTTGCCGCAGGAGGCTTTACAATGCAACGTCAGTATGCTGCTGCTGTTGGAAGTGACAGTTCTGGTCTACTGCAAGTCATCCCAAGACCCTTTGTGCAAACCTAATGATAACGTCTGCATTATTTCTTTCAGCCATCGTATTCTGAGTTTGATATAAGTGGAAATGTGCTGGGGCTCATCTTTAACCAAGGCATGATCTGGTAGGTGTGCAAAGCATGTTGCATCTGCAGGACTGCAGGATTTAGCTGTTATCTGTGAAAGATTCTTCTGAAACAGGGGTCCTGTCCCACTGCTTCAGTTTGGTGGAACTGTAGCCCAAAATATGTCAGACTCTGGTATACTGCCATTAGTGGGACCACTTTGAAACTAGTTCTGGGCTGAGATTCTGGGGCCAGATGCATCGGGATTTTGCAGTGAGCTGGTAAGCCCAACCAGTAAAAAGCTGTGTAGATGAATCTCAGCTTTTTGTTGACTGCTTGCTAGAGCAAGCCCCTGGCCTGTACTGGTTTGCACTGAATTTCAGAGTTTCCAAATACTTTACCACTCTTTTCCCATAAGTCCTGTGAAAAAAGGCCTCAAAACATATGTGTGTACACTTATCTGTGCAGGCATGTGAATGTGCACAAAATGCTACTAGTGCAGTACTAGGTCTAGAGGAGGGCTATGTTTCATCCCACCTTTGGACTTTATGTGAATGGTAAAGAATACCAGCATGTAGAGCCTGCAGGAGTCCTCCTCAAGCGCTGCTGAATTCTTAAAATTAATTCTTGCTAAGACATAATTTTTCACCTCTAGTATGACCTTTCCAATCAGTCTTTTTGCTTGGTGAAAGCCCTCAGTGCTGTAGAGCCCAAAGGCTGTGTTGTGTGAGTGTCAAAGAAATGCCGCAGAAACATGGCAAAGGAAGAGGCTGCAAATATCTTGCAGCCCCAGCAACCAGACCTTGTGGTGGGGTGATGCACTGAGGACCCTGGCAGTATGACCTTGGGCTTGCTCAGAAGACGGGTCTGTCTGGGAATGAGCATGGCACCACCTATGAGCATGGCCTTGTAGCGATGGCATGTCATAACAGTGTGGCTGGACGAGTTCCAGCCTTGCGTCTGGCATGTGAGGCGCCTGTATCGTGCCCCGTGCCATAGAAAAGCATCTTAGATTTGCACCTGGCATCTTGCTATCTACCTTAGGACTGGAATTCTAATTTCTGAGAGGAAATATTCCTCAGGCTGCTGTACATCAAAATTATGAGGCTGCAGTGTGAAGTCCACTTGCAGAGACAAGAGCAGTAAAAAAAAATTACAAAGGTGGTTTTACCAACTTGACTTCTGAGTGTACACTGTGTATATCTGCAAAGTGCTTTGACATAGGGAATGGGTGGCATATCTAGGAAGACAGAAATCCTATTAAAAAGTGGGTTGGTGTTTTTTCTTCTTTTCCAGGATGGGATCTTTTTATGCTCCATGTCTCCCAGCAATCAACGTGTTCCGCCTCCACACTTCAATGTACTTACAGTGTTGGGCAGTGATGTGCTGCAACGTCCCCCAAGAGAGGGTCTTCAAGGCTTCCAGATCCAATAACTTCTACATGGCCATGCTGCTTTTCATCCTCTTTCTCTCCACACTGCCTGCTGTGTACACCATTGTCTCCATCCCACCATCTTTTGACTGTGGTCCTTTCAGGTTCTTTCCATTTTACATCCATCTTTTGTTATTGATGTAATGAACTGTCTCATCCCACCACAGTAAATGACAAAGTGCTGAAAAAGAGTTTCTATAATAAGCGTTACACCTGATAAGCTGGAATGCTTCAAAACTGAGTAGGTGGTTTTATCTGGAGTGTAGAACAGAAAATCTCTTAGTCAGTTGTAATGTAAAAAATACCATCACTGCTGTAATTAAGCCAGAAATTATTCTTAAGGAGTGGAACAGTGTGGTGTTATGGATCTCTGGTCTGCTGGCTTGAGAGTGATGTCTTTCAGGAAATGTGTCCATATGCCCTTTAGGAGGTGCTTATCAGAGCATATGGTGCCGTCATAGACATATGGTGGTGCAGTCTTTGACTGCCGTGACTGTCCTCAGCTGACTCAGTATTTCATCCATCTATATTAACACTGTGAAGCTGAATCTATTTCTGAAGTCTTCAAGACCTCCATGTTCATTAGTACCATCTAAAAATGCAGGACTGCCCTGTCTGTGCAAATGTGTGCCTTGCGTTTAAGCTAGCTTAGATGCTGCCAGACTTCCTCTTTCTGTGCCTACTAGCTTGGAAATCGGCATATGGTGCCGTCATAGACATATGGTGGTGCAGTCTTTGACTGCCGTGACTGTCCTCAGCTGACTCAGTATTTCATCCATCTATATTAACACTGTGAAGCTGAATCTATTTCTGAAGTCTTCAAGACCTCCATGTTCATTAGTACCATCTAAAAATGCAGGACTGCCCTGTCTGTGCAAATGTGTGCCTTGCGTTTAAGCTAGCTTAGATGCTGCCAGACTTCCTCTTTCTGTGCCTACTAGCTTGGAAATCGAGGACCATTTTTGTGGTCCTTGCCAGGTAACATGACATATAACTCCAATGAGTACAAAGCAATAGTCAATATATGAAATTAAATTTTTAAAATACTTAGTCTTCGGTTTTGAACAAAATACTAGCGAAGCAAAAGTAGGAGAATAGTAAAAGAGACATCCTCCTTCCCTGAAAAGTTTGAATAAGATGTAACTGTTGTGGGTAAAATAATACCTGCATAATCCCCAGTGCACATTGTAAAAGAGCAGAGATCTTGCCACATCAACTGCGTCCAAAGGCAGGATACATGGGAGATTATTTCTAGTCCCCTGCAACAGTCACAGTCACATAAGAAGGAGAATTGCATGACATGCCAAAAACTTCTGCTGAGAGAGGAAATCGCTTGTATTTGTGGAAGCGATGGTAACAAAGCAAGTGATGCCAAGTAAGATTTTTTTTTATTGGAGTCAGCAAAGAAAGTACAGAGGGAGACATCTGGAGTCATATCTGAGTAGCTGCAGTTATTGAGGTGGTAAGATTTCTGTTCACAATGAGAAAAGTAATAGCACCTGCAACTTTTTCCCTGTCAAATACAGAGATAGTTTGTTCTTCATAAAAAAGGTATAATCTTCACTGTAAATTTTAATCGGGGAGGACTTGAAGCTAGTGAAGGTTCATTCAACCAGAGTACAGGTAATGCTACCTTTGAGCAGCCACTGGATAAATGCTGGTAGTCCATGCTCTATATTAAAGAAAATAAACTATTCTCCTGGTGTTAACTCAGAGTTTCATCCATTATGAAATTTCCAATTATTTGGGGTTTTTTTCTGTGTTTTTTGGTTTGGTTTGTTGTGGTTTTAATCCATCATTAAAGGCAATATATACAACTCAAGAGAGACCTGTCAGGAGTATAGAAGCCAAGACAGAATCAGTAATGTTGCAAAAGAAGAAGCTTTGTGCATGCTGGGGAAAGGAAAAGAAGAATAGAGAGTGGAATTTCTCATCTACAATGGGGGGGGTGGGGAAAGCAGAGAGAAAGAACTGGTCTGAAGAAGAATTTTGCCTTCAACTGTTTTATATTACCAGGAAGAGAGTAAATGGGAAGGCACTTTTGGAACATCTATGATACTGCTTCTGCGAGAAAAACTTAATGTTAATGGTCTAGGGAGGACACGCTGTCTAAATAAGCTGACCATGGAACTATTATGTATGAAGTACATACATTGCTGTACATAGTACATAGATTGCTGTAACAATAAGAAAAAATTTCCTTAAACGCAGCCACTGACTTCTATAGCATCAGCAGACAGCGAAGAGAGAGGAGAATTAGGCTGAGCAGTGTGGAGCAGAAACCAGTTGCAAGCACACCATTTTCTGCTTATCAACTATACAGAGACGGGGTTTGAATTTTACAGCGGGACTTTACAGAGAGCAAATTGCACCTCATTCTTTGGTTGGCGGTATGGAGTTCACAAGTCAGTACACTGATTCTCTGAGGAGTAATCTTGGTGGTAACTGCAGGCAAAGTCTATCAGCATACAGTAACGGATATTGGTGTCTATTTTCCCCCTTAATATATAAAAATAGTATTTTAAATAACATTCTTTTGAGAGTTCAAGTTCAAGATAATTTAAACCTTTTCCCAGGTTTGACGTGATGTGATGTGATTTACCTATATATTCATACCACTGCATTGACATTTCCGTAATACTTGCAAGTGATATATTGTCAACTTCTCTGTTCAATAGTGGGAAGACTAGAATGTTTGAAGTCATATCAGAAACTCTGGAGCACGACTTCCCTTCCTGGTTCGGGAAGGTATTTGGTTATGCCTCTAACCCCGGACTCATCCTACCCTTTATACTGCTGATGGTGTACGTACAGAATATTAACTTAAAGCTTGCTTAATCTCAGGTCTGTTGAGTTTCTTTCACTCTGAATCTTCACTGCCTGAATATCTAATTAAATATGGTGCTAATCGCCCTGTGTTGAGGGGCTTGAAGAATTCATGAAGGTTTTATTTGATCATAATTAATGGGCCTTTGCACAAACAGTAATAGCTCTTTTTTGTTTGATGTCTCTTGTTGTCTTTGTTATTTTTTTCCCCAAATGACGTTGCTGCCGTCATTGTGTTTGGCAAAGCCATTAAAATGCAAAAGCCTACAGGGGGTCTGAAGTGCTGTGACTTTCATCGCTTGTCCAGTGTCAGAACAGTAGATCATAAAACCTTAGCAAGTTTGATAGAAACATGACTCCGTGAAGCAGAGTTATTTCTCGGTAACTTTCACTAATTCTGATCTTCAGTGCCTTTGCCTCTCCTTGATAAGAGATGCACTCTGCGCTGTTGGGGCAAGAGTGTGAGACAGGGTGCTGGAGGCTTCATGAAACTGGGCTAGTGGAAACTTTTTGTAAGTCAGTCAGTACCTGGTAACGAATATTGACCCCAGAATCATCTTCCTCAGAGGCTGTACTGAGTCCTGCTTGTCCAAAGACGTTTTGAGCTGCTGTGTACCTGTGTCGGATTACGTAGCATACTGCTGAACTCACAGTTAATTCAATGCGGAGATAAGCTGGGATTTAACCCTGCACTGTAAAACTGCCAATAAATACAGAGAAGATTACAGAACACAGTAGAAACTGCAGAAGGATTTTACATGAGCAAAATGAGATTCTGAGATGAAATTTTGTCAAGGTTCCCTTAACATCATACTCTATTTTAGTGCTTGGCTAGAAAAACAAAGAATCCAGACTGTCCTCTGAAATACATGGTCAGCTACTAATGGTTTGTTTTTTTTTTTTAGCGCTCTATTTTTCTAGGAATGGTCCAAGGCAAAGATACTAAAAAATGAATAAAGAAAAAAAATTTAGGGAAATACAAGACAAAATCATGCAAGGCAGAGAAAACAGCATATATGGATTAATTATTTACCGCTTACATCAATAAATGACTTAATAAAATAATTTATTTTATTACATTAGGGTGGTGAAAAATATTAATTTCATACAAAAAATTATCACAAAGTAATGCACTGAAAAATGAAAACTGGATTATTCAGTTACGGTTTTGTTTAGTAGAAGAAGGAGGTTGTTATTTAAAACAAAAATGAAAACTTTTCCTTTTGTCTGTTTTGTTGGCAGTACTTGAGTTTGCCTATTGTATTAGTTCAAAAGGTTTTACAAATATGTTTCACTCATTTTTAAGATATGTCTTGCAAGTTAATTAACTTTTAGAACACACTTCACAGTGAGGCATAGCTTTATGGAACATCTTCCTTAACTGCTACAAGACTGAATGTGGAATTTTTCAGCTTTTTTTCTCCCTGAAATAACAGTGCATTTTTCGTACTGTAAGGAAGCACTCATTTGATATCAAAATACAACTACCAATGAGACATGATACATGAGGAAAAGACACAGACTTTATATTAGCAAAATTGTAGTTGTTGCTATAGGAATGCTGTAGGAGTCTTTATTTTTAAACCATCACCTAATAAGAAATTATTTTTCTTTAAATTTAGCCTGAGTATTTATTACCTCAACGCTACATCCAAATCCTACAAAGAAGCTAATTTGGAACTTAAAAAGAAGCTACAAAGTGTAAGGAATAGCGAATTATTGATTTTTGATTTTATAAAGCATTAGAGAAACTGTTGAGGTCACTGAAAGGTGCCTTCTCTCTCTTCCCATCATTAGCAAGCAGAAGAAAATAAAAGAAGAAATAAACAAAAGGCGCAAAAATCAGATGAACAAGAGGAAAATCCATTTGAGACAGAACAACCACAGCCAAAGGAAAAAGCAGGCAAGCAAGATGATTCCTCTCCAAACCCAAGTAAGAACTGCTTTGCGTTCTCAGGGTGGAGAGTTCATGCATGCCAGACCACACTCCTCCTCACTGCCCCACGGCTTCCTTTGTTGAAATCTCCTGAAGGATATTTTCTATACTGAGTCATAAGTGTTCCCTGATCCCCAGTCCATTTTTTCGTTCTTCGTCTCTTTTAATACATACTGTAACACTATTCCACACCAGCTAACACCAAAGTAAAAAAAAACCGACTGTGATAGAGCTACACCGAGTCACAAGATCCCAGCCCCACCCCCAAAACCAACAAAACCAGAAACCCAAACCAACAAAACCCCACAAACGCCCGTTGACGTCTGGTCCACACGTCAGTGACCCCTCGTGCGGGTCACAAACCAGCTGGGGCCAAACCTCGAGCCCCTCGCTGCTCCGGGGGCAGTCAGGGCAGCGCCTGTCCCCCGCGCCGCGTCCGCTCACCAAGAGCAGACGTGGTGAGGAGCCGGTACGGCAGCAGTCCCCACCAGCCCGCCCGGCCTGGCCAGGCAGGGGGCCCGCAGTGCCGGGCGGGGT
>NW_010417308.1:1061-1601 GCF_000710305.1 Buceros rhinoceros silvestris | reverse complement strand
CATGGGGCCGGGCCCCCCGGGTACCCTGCCTGCCCGCCTCTGGCACGGCTGCCGCCCCTGTGGGTTATCGGAGGTGTCTGAGTGCGTGCAGCTGCTTAGGAGAAGCCTACACGTTACTCCACCGGGGCCTCGCAGGAAGGACCGGAGGCAAACGCGAGGCAGGGGTTTGACGGAGAGCCACCACAGACCTCAGGCTGTCGGCAGGGGAGTCCCACCTGGAGTCCACCGCGCGCGGGAGTGGACAGGCAGCTACAGGGTTTCCCTCTTAGGGAACTGCTGGTTTTATGTCCGTTTTTAAAATTCTGTTCTCCACACACATTTCAGACAACCAGAAAGGACAGGATGGCAATGAAGGCAAGAAGACAGGCCAGTCGCAGGAAGCCAGCTGCTCTCCAGCACCCCAGCACCCAGGCCCTGCCCCGAGCGACCACTGTCCCCAGCGAAACAGAGGAGGAAACCTTCCCCCCCCATCCATAGCCGTGACAGGGCCACCAGGGCCCAGGGGGTATGAGATGCCGGGCTGTCCTCCGGGAAACCCAC
>NW_010417308.1:0-942 GCF_000710305.1 Buceros rhinoceros silvestris | reverse complement strand
AGGGGCCCTCCTAACTACATATAAGACTCAAGTGCGTTGTGATGTGATGAAGGATGCTGAGTGACAGAAGAGTGGTCCTACACGTAAATACACTCCTGCAAGTGCAAAACTCTGCTGTGTTCTTCATAAATCTTCATGTGAACAAAAGTTACCCACGAGCTTCAGTTTCTGCAGAACGGGAGGCTTCAGAAGAAAACGTTGGGTATGTCTTCGTGCATTTGAAGGCATTGCAAGAATGCCTTATCTGGTCAATAGGCGACTAAACTTCAGGGTATTTATTGGAAAATATTTATTAGAAGAAGGAAAGCAGTTTGCGTTCGGTTGATTATTTTCTTAGAAGCCTTAAAGTGTGTCCCTTCCCTTTTTCTTAGAAGAACTGTTCACTGTAAACATAGCTCTGTACAAAATGTAGGAGAGTCAGTTACATTTAAACACTGCTGCAGCCTGTCTTCTGCAGGTCAGGCGTGTTTACTCAGAGATTTCAGTTTGTACATGGGAAAAGTAGGATCTTTTCAGAAGCTGGATGGTTACATCTGAAGTCTTTTGGAAAGTACTAGAAAAGGTAAAACAAAAAGCAGTATTCTGCCTGTGGCTGTGAAGAAAATTTAACTCCTATTAAAGTACCACTGTCAGCTACTTACAGTTTTATCACCTTCTTAAAGACTAAAAATAAATTTAAAAAATCAAAAAAGTGGTGAAAAAAGAACTCCTGTGCAGAAAAACATGTTTGAAGAACAGAGGTAAGACAGTTATGCAATTGTTTCCTCCAAATACACACCAGGAATTCATTATAGAATCATGGAATCACAGAACCATCTGGTTGGAAGAGACCCTAAAGATCGTTGAGTCCAACTGTTCACCCAGCACTGCCAGGGTCCCTACACCATGTCCCTCAGCACCACATCGACAGAGCTGTGAAACCCTCTAGGGATGGGGACTCCA
>NW_010417307.1:0-46370 GCF_000710305.1 Buceros rhinoceros silvestris | reverse complement strand
ATATTATATTATAATATTTAGAAAGAGACCAAGTACCTGTAAGTTTCACAGTTTATTTCTCTGGAAGTCAGACAAATCTCTGATCTGTTTACTGACACTCATCCTGTCCATAAGACTGTGAAAAGTTTGATAACTCATTATACCTTGATTTATGATGCACTGGATCTGGGAATAAGAGGGTCAGAGATGCAAAACTTCTGGATGTTTCATTCAATATTCCTGACATTGGAGTCACAGAAACCCAAGTTTGTACTTTTTCATGCTAAATCAGATCCCAACTGCCCAAACAATGGGATAAAAGTTTTTTGTACTGTCTCTCCCACCTGTCCCATTGGATACCTCTACACGTGGATAGTCAGGCCCTGGCATCACAGAAAGTTCAGCAGCTCTTCTGCAGTGAAGGAGGCACTGCCTAAATATTTACTGTGCTTTCATTAATATTACTATTCAACATGTTTGCAGTTTTTAACCAAAGTGTATGACTCTGTTGAAAAAGATAAAAATGAAATCACCATCTTGAAAGAACCTCTCCCATGATTTATGTGGTCATTTGGGTTTGTAGGAAAATGTGATATTAAGAACTTTTGTCCTGAATAGTACTTGCATTTCACGTAGTGTTTAAGTCCTTATGATGGTGTGCCCTGGCAGCTCATCCACCCGTGGTGTTGCAGAGTGCTGATGTATGGTTTTTGTTTAACCAGATAAAAGGGCTCAGAGAACTCTACTTCCAAAAATACGTAGTAATTGTTTAAAACCACCTCTCCCATTTTACTGTAGAGAGAGATTAATTTATGAATGAGATTCCAGTTTATCAGAGAGAGACCAATCTCTCAACAAAAGACGTTACACAGTCAGTAAGGCACCTATAAATATGTAACAGAATATAATTTCAATGTGCCTTCTTTCTAAGTTTAGGATTTATTTTATCAGCCTTTCCAGCAGCAGTCCTGAGCGTCTTTACTGTATCTGATGGTTATTTATTTTCTAATCTTGTTACAAAATTAAACAAAAAACTTTTAAATTTTGTTACATTCGGAAGAAATGAAGTTAACAAACGCATTATCAGAATGAATTCCTTCCTCAATGTGAATCGCTATCTGATACATTGATTTAATTTTGCAGATTAATTCTGGCCATTCCTGTAACCAACTGCTCTTTCACAAAACATGAGACAAGAAGCAAATGAAAAATTGAAACACAACAGTCATTTCATAAATCACCAGAATAACACACGTTCAGGTATTACTCTCTAGGCCTGAAGCCAAAAAACTGGAATCAAGTTGTGAACAGAAATGTATGGATTATAATGCAACAAATACCACTGAGCACTGAATAAAGGTTAAAAATCTATCACTTTATCATTTTCTTGTAAAATAATACTGTAATCTTTCTTCTAAAAACATAATTCTGTAGAAAAGATTAATTAATCTTTTGATAAAGAATCATTATTCCAGGTAATATGAGAAGGGTCTCTTTGACATAACTGTCATATCTTGAAAAATTCTAAACCTTACCACCAGTGTTTTTTAAATTAAAAATCTTGAGAAGATAGACTGTGATTGAAAAGCTTCTTACTTTATTTTTTCGTTTAGGCATGACTACCTTTTAAAGAAATCTAGTATGATTACCTTTTAAAGAAATCTACCTTGAATAGCGATTTTTAACATAAAATGTAAAGAAACAATTGCAAAAATTTGCATTTCTGTAAAATGACATTTTGGAGAATTGTAACTAGACAAGTATTTATGTAACAAATGAGCCAGAACTTGTTTTTGTTTCTTATTACATGCATTAAACAACAAAATAGCGTAAGTACTAAAGTGTTATGTGGACTGGTTTCTGTTACTTTTTTTCATCAGTTATATAACATTAATGAAGATGAGGATAAAAAAGAACTGAAATTATTAATTCTACATTTTAATAATTCTTAACAGGTATCAGAGCTAGCAAAATGCTTATCAGAAATTAAAAACAAATATTTAAATTGAATAAAAATATATTCCCAACTTTAAATAGTATACTGAGCTGATTTAGCTTAGTATATCCTTACATATTTAAAGTTCCTGGCACAGCAGTTCAGTGAATGGATAGCATTTTAAGAAGAATACTATTGCTCCACCTAGTGAAAAATTTGTAACATATCAGGCTTCAAGGCCAAAGTCGAACAATGTACTTTTTTAATCTATCCAGAATACGTAGCCAAAAAAAAAAAAATTCCTCGAGTTAAATTCTATTCATCCCCCTGCTGAAACAAAGTTCTGATTTTGCAGTATATCGCAGGTTTAAAACTTTATTAATAACCTTTAGAGACAGAAGTCATAAATGGAATATTGAACTGTAGTGAAGATTACATGAAATAAAATGTAGATGTTCTCCATCCCAAATGCCTGAAGTTCAGCCCATTCCTAGTTGCTTCCTCTTGCAATAAAATTCTTTCCAATCTCTCCTGTTCATCTAGCTTTTTATCTCATCCTTTCTGATGTTCTTGAGAATTTTTAATGATCTTTCCATCCTTTGGTACCTGATCATCCTTTTCTAACCATATTCAAGTTATCCTCACAATTTCAATAGCAACCGTCCCCTTCAATGACCTCTTCCCAGTATTAATTTTCTTAAATTGCCCTTTTCATTGTCAGTAATACACATCCATATCACCTTCACTTATTAAGTAGAGGAGAATTTATCATAGCTAAAATACTAGAAAATCATGCCCTCAGCAAAGATGTTTTTCCTCTTTCCCGGTGCTCCATTTCCAATTAGGCCAGGAAGGGCTCGTTGATTTTAAAATTAGTTTTTGAGTTGTTTGTTCTGCACTGAAAATGAAAAAAAAAAAAAGTGCCAACCATTCATTTTAGACCCGATCTAGTACCTCCTATTGATGGTTGGTTTTTTTTTTTTGGATTTTGCATGTTAAATTACAGCCCTTGTTAATCCATGTGAAGAGACTCATCTTGTATTTGTGCACATTATTATTTCTATATGATGCATTGTGCATTGTCCATTTGCACATAATATTTATAGAATGTAAAATAATGCAAAATTCTGTGAGACCTGGTGCAACCACCTAGATTTCATGAAGGAATAAATAAACAGAGGTCTCCCTTCAATGTCTGGAAAATACAACTGCTCTTTCCCATTTAACAATTATTTACCAAGGGCCCAGCATAGTTAAGAACATGCTACTATCCAGTAGATTGGAAACCGAGTTTAAAGTAACAACATAATATGAAGACAGCTGAAAGTAAGAAATAAAAAAATTAATGCTTATAATTTAATTTTCTTTCATTCTGGATCTGAATTTTATTTAAGAGGTTTCATGCTTGCAGCTTTTCCCTCAAGTCATAACCAGATCCAATCCACATCATAATTCCAGTTTTTATCTTGTTTTCTAGAATCCATTTTTGAGAATAAAAATTTAGATAGTGGTGGAGGCAGCTAGCAAAAGGAAAAAAAATCCTAATAACAGTAAGAATATTTTGCATTTAGTAAACTCCTTGTATTGATCTTTAAAACTGAAGAAGCTCAAAACCACCAGGGCCCATGATGTCACTGAAAGTAATTATCCATATGTTCAATGTTTAAATTTGAATTTGACAATACCTCTTATTACTTCATCCGAAATGAGATTTATTGGAAACAATGTATTTAATTACATCCAGAAGTTAATATTTTGCAACTCTACCCTTCAAAGAATTACCATTTCAAAGTACTGTAAAACTATTTTTCCAATTCTATTTTTCTTCCTATGAGGTCTGCAATCGTCTGCCATAGAAAGAGAGCTAGCAGATGTGCGGTAAGATACCCAGCGTAACATCAGTACACTCACTGTCATGTCCATTGCCTCAGAGCACTCAGCTGCTGTGACTATAGAGCAAGAAAAAAGGGATCCCTCTGTAATCTATAATGACTTAATGCCATGTTAACGGAATGCTACATTTTGCAGTCCTGTTCATCTTCTGGCTGTTCTTTGCAGTAGATAAAGTTGGTGGTCAAAAGATACAATAATGGCCAATTGGTGTATTGGCAAAAAGAGCTGTCAGAATTTCATCCGTGTTAGAAATCAGTATGATGAGGAGGAAACCATTCAAGTTATGGTCCTCAGAATGCAGGATTTAGTACAGCAGAGAACTGTAAATGTGGGGAATTGATGGACCACTTCTACTTCATATTGAGTTGTCTGTACTTATTATCTCAAGGTTTTATCACCCTATTTTGTTTTCAGGATGTATCAAGGATAAAACCTTTATGACACCTGAAGGAATCTAAAGATACTACCTACTGACTGTGAATTTGTGACAGTTAACTAATGTGACAGATTTGTGACAGATAACTAATCCATGAAGAAGAGAAAAGGGTGCTCACCTGCATAAAAACTCAAGAATAGGACTCAGAATTAAGACAACAGAAAAAAAAAACCTGACACTGTGCAGAGAGACTTAAGGGCCTGAAAGATGAGCACAGGATCTGAATTCTTGCCATCCTCATTAGAATTAGCCAGAACTTGAGCAGAAGGCTGCCGAGTTCATGTGCCTGTCAGTGCCCAAAAGTAAAAATTATTCATACCAAAGGAGCCCAATTTTGTGAGTGAGTGTTTAAATTTTGTAAAATTCTAGCTTCACTTCTGAAAGCATTCCAGAGCTTTGTTAATTCTCTCAAATCTGCTTTTCTCTAGGTCTACATCTGATAATTATTTTCTCCTGGCTTCTCTCCACTGACTTACCACTCTAAGTCCCTGATAAAACCCTTCTTATTACACTGGCACGTAATTCCTTGAACAGAGACCAAAAAACCAAAAGGCTTGCTGACCTACAAAGCTGCTAGATTATCTTTTGAAGGCAAGGGAGGGGGGAAAAGAAGTTCTTTGATATTTTAAAACATCAGTAAGTGATGTTCCTGAAGCTGGTATCAAAATAATACTTCTGACAAGGAGCAGGAGTAAAAGAGGCATTTTATGTAAATTCAATCCAAAGCTAATCAAGTGGTAGGAAAGCTGGGGGTGCATAATTGCTATGAAGACTCTCAGCAAAACCAGTGTAAATTGGCTGGGGTGTGGGTGTGTAAGCTAAGTACATTTTTTGTTGGCGAAAGAGGGCATAGCTATCAATAAGATCTGAATGAGAATGCATCTTTATCGCCCTTTAAAAATAGGTAGAAAGCATGGTGGCTGAATTGTGTCTATGCATGTATAGTCTAGCATCATCCTCAATTTTCATACCTTTTATGAAAATGTATTTATTTCATACATTTTATTTTGTACATAGTCACAGACATAACTGCATTTGGGTTGTTTCTTCATGGCTGAGAGCAGTTCAGCAAAGCTCAGAAACTGGGTCAAACACAAGTGAGTGAGCTGAGCCACACTTCTGCTACCCCTGCTAGCTAGCTGGAGTGCTGGGGTCCATGCAGTACCCACCCGTGTCTGGTACTCATCTTACAACAGTTGCAGATACTCAACACCTCAGGAAGGTTGAATATCAGTTTACATAATGCAATTAGAAATGTCCTACTATTATTTCAGATGATGAGGGATTTCAACAGATTATATATTGGAAGGATTTTTAGGAATGGGTCACACCCATCAGAAATTTACAGAAGAACATTCCAGAATTTACAAAGTTTAAAGAGTTTTAGGTAATCACCTTTCAGTGCCAGTACAATGGTATGTAACAAAAAAAATCCACTGGAAACACTGCCTACCAAAAGCCTCTAAATGAGTTTAAATACTATTAAATCATGTTAGAAAATTTTGAAAGTTTTAATCTGAAAATTGGGGGGGGGGTTGGGTTTTTTTTGTTTGATTGATTGATTGTTTTTATAAAGCTGAAAGTACAGGTTATATTTTTTAAAATGCTCCTGATTTATAAGTAAGGAATTATACAGCCAGTGTCAGGTCAAAAATCTCCCACATCCACAAATGAAGAAATCTGTTTCACCCACATGTTGAAGCAGCAGTATATACCGAAAACAGTGAACCCGGCACACATCTCTAATTATCTGTGTAAGCAATTGCACAGTTCAGACTTGAGTGAATTTCGTATCTGGATAGGTAAAACCACAATTTAAGCAGAGATCTGCCTTGCTAAAGCTGGTGTAAATAGACTTCTAAACGAGATTTGAAGATGAAAAAATAGTATCTTTTAGTACTTCTAAGGAAAAAAAAAGTAACTTCGAATTAATGGGATTTAGTCAACATTCCACTGATATAACACCACTTACTCACTCTTCTGCTGATTCTTTGTCATCTATTCGTCAGTGTTAACCTCGTGGCTGTGTGCTGTCTACGCTTAAAAAAAAGGAAGCTCAGAAAAAATCTGTGAATATCACACAAATACAGGTAAAATGGATAGATTTGTTTGTCACTTCTGAGTGATTAATCAGTATATGCGGTTTTTATTGTCAGCTTTAGATCAGCAAAAAACAAATAACCCCCCACCAGAAGTTTTTTTCATGTTTCTCTTGAAGTTTATTTCTTACAGGTGAGGTGAAAAAAAAGCTAAAGGTGGTTTACAGCAGTGCTATGATGACCTCTTGTGGTTAAATGATATGTGCATTTTCTTTAACAATTTCTCCACAGCTTTCCGTATCAAAGGTTAAATCCTGCTCATAGATCTGAAAAATTTTGTGTTGCTATTTGTTTTTAGCCTAAATTAACTTCTCTAATTCACTCTCAGTGTTTAACTCATTGCTATAGAATTCTTTTAAAAATATCTCAACCTTTGCACTCCACAAAAATAACAGCTGAGACTATCATGTTTTCTCACATGATAACTTGTCAAAGCCAATTCACAGCTCTGTGTAAATAAATTCATTAATATAAAGAACTATAATTTTTAAATAAAAACTTACCCACTACAAAATGTAAATCAGCCACTCATTATAAACCATTAGAACAATAGATATTTAACATTATATTGATAGATTACAACAATAGATACCAAACATGTAAGTTTTCATATTAAAATTTAATTCATTAACTAATTATATGTATCATGTCGAAACTGCTGCTAAAGGTTTTCTTGTAACAAAAATGAGAGAACTGAGTGTTTTCCGATGTTGTTGAATGTACTCTATTAACTTGGATAATATCATTCTGACACCTTATCCCTTGATACATGAAATCACTCAAGATTTTAGCCTGATTATGAAGTTTCCTGAAATAATTCAAAATTACACAGATTCCATGAAACAACTTTGCTGAGTGATTACACTTCAGTTAACGGCCCCAGCAGTATCTATGGATCTCATGGTGGCACTTTCTCACTGGAGGATCACCAGTGGTGGTATTTGCACCCACCAGGCAGTATTCACATGACCCCACACCTTACTAAATTTAGGATCTATTGCAAAGCCGTTTCTGCTCTGGCTCTGCTGTCTGAAGTTTTGGAAGCTCCTCAGCAGCATACCCTTGGACTGTCACCAGCTGGATATGTGCCACATTCTGATATGCTGTGATTGCAGCTGGGGGAGGCCTGAACTCAGCTGCTGCAAGACATTACTTGTTTATGTAACACACACTTTAGAGATGCGTGGGTGAAAAATAAACATTGCTCTTAGTGTACATAATAATGAGTCTCTCCTATTATTACCTCTCCTCATCTCTTTTCCTTGAAAAAAATTAATATCAGAGGCTGTCAAGTGAAACATACTAGAACAGTGATGACGACAACAACAACAAAAAGCAGGTTCAGGCTAAAATGTGTTTTTCTTCATTCATCAAAAAGGAAGCACTAACAGTGGTCACATATCCTGAAAAATCCCCCCAGCTTTCGAAACACTATCAACAAACTTCTTCTGACACCTTTTGGCACAAATTGGTTCTGAGCACTGCGGGCATGCAGACTTGGGGGACCAAAACTGTTTGTGTGGGGGAGAGAGCTGGTTTATTCCTATTGTCTAATCAGCCCAATCTGTCTCGTTTTTGTTTAGCTGGGTTAACTCTGCAATGCTAAAAACTGGCTGACCTAAAATTGTAAGCCTAATTTACAAGGAGCAAACTTCAATATTCTAGGCACCATTTGAACTCTCTACTAATTGCAGTTAGCATATCTGAGCACGTGATGATTTTTTTTTTAAAGGTCTAAATGCTGTCATTATTTCCCCTGCAGTCAGTTACAGGCATGGTAATAGCCAGACTGAAACAATTTTAATCTGACCCCCAAGGTGCAGTAGCATTACTCCCCTGGCTCAGCCTGGCCTGCCAGATGGCTCATGGCCACTTCTTGCCCATTGGCTCGTGGCCAGCCAGCTAGCTAGTCACCTTCCTAGAGCAGGTAGTAGGTGGATGCTTGGGCAGCAATACCCAGGTACCTCGTGCCTCATTTTATGGCCTGCAAAGCTTTGTTGTGCCACAGGCAAGGCGGTATAGACAAGAATCACCCAGTGAGAACCAAGCTGTCATCAAGTTCTCAGCTCCCAGGACGGGGATAAAGTCTCATAGTCACAGCCTTGTCCCAGTGCCTGCCACCTCACGACTCTCACTGCAGCCACATGTCAGCAAAGGGATCAATAGAAAAGCCAAACCGCATGTCCTCAGCCAACTCAGGACATGAAACGTGTTCAAAGCACTGAAAACTGAATTGAAGCGTTGAGATGCAGACGGCAGACAGCTGTTGCGGTTCCTGTTGCTGGTGTTAACCCTCCAACCATGCAGCAGTCTTCAGACACCTCATTGCTCCACTTAACTACATATCTAAGTATCACCTAAAGTGTGATAAGACTTTCCCTTCCAACAAAGCTTGCAGACGTTTTTCATTCACTTAGTGAATTCAGGGAGAAAAAGGACTTGTGTTGATTAAACAAGCGTGGACACTTCAAACTGCCAGCTTTGGGGCACTTCAGTGAAAGGAAGCAGACTTCACTGTTCAGTATAATAGTCCCTCACAGATTTATCAGGTTCAAGTTTAAATCAGATCAAAATCAGGAAGCCTAAAAAGGCAATTTTGAAACGAAGATTCCTATTCTTATAATCTTTATTTTGTAAGAGGAAAAATACGAGTTATTTCCACATTTTAGTGAATATAACCAGATTATTTTGACTAGAACTTGGATGAATTGAGGTGAGTTCTGGATACTCACTTTAAAGACTAATGAAAGTCAAACCTTCAAACACCTTTCACCTACAGACATGATCTAATGTTCACTGCAATTCTTAGAAGGATCTTATAATTCATATACATATTTATTGATGGAGATGAGAAGCAGAAAATGTTCAGCAATCAAAAATGTTAAAAAATAAGAGGTATACAGAGACAATAAAAACCCATCTAAGTTCTTTGATTATTCTGTGTTCTATTACAGCCCAGCATTTTAGTGCAGAAATATTTTTTCAATAGTTATTCACAGATAACTTCCTGTTTATAATACACTTTAGAAATGCAAAAATGCTATGGAGCTTTGTAATATGGTTTCTCATTCTCCAATCAGTACAGGGCATTCTTGTAAGCAATGGCTAAATCTTATATTTCCCTTCTGGCTCCTCTTTCAACAACAATAGGTTCATTTTCTGGCTCTGACAGGAGGGAGGTGGATTTACTGGCTGGCTGTTTTATAAGCATTAGCTTATACTGGAACTACACTAGGAGCAAGAAACGGGAAGAAACCAGTTGGTAAAACACAATCATAGGCTGGCAGGAAATCAGTGACTATTTGTCACTCCTTCCAAAGAGAAGGAAAACAGTTGGTGACAGAAACTCAGCACCATCAAGAATCCAGCAGAAAGATTTAATCTCCTTTCCTCCATGCCAGGGTACTCAGAGTTTTACTTCAATGTGGACCATGGCTACTTGGAGGGTCTGGTCCGAGGGTTCAAAGCTGGGATCTTGACAAGCGCAGACTATGTCAATTTAGCACAGTGTGAGACACTGGAAGGTAAGTCCGCTGCTTTATTTTATTTAGGAAGAAATATTGTTGCTTATACTTTTGAAGAAGGGAAGGCAAAAGACTGAAGTATTGAGCGCTTATCTTAAAAACCAGAGATAACCTTGATGTCCTTTGAAGAACTGTTCTCAGATTTGAGTTTATAGCTTTCCATAGAAATTACCCTGGGACTGCAGACTCTGATTTGCAAAGCAATTCAGATGATGGGATTTTCTAGTTTTCTGATAAGGTTTGGAAATCTCATCCAGAGAGTTCCCACGGTGACTGGTAACCTTCTCACAGTTTTTAACCATGCTATAGAACTGTTCAAGTATAGAAGTTTCATATAATTTCAGCTGGATAAATTAGTTCCCAATATCTTACAAAGAGTTTACCATTTGGCTCTGAGTTTCTATCCAAAAGATGTAATTTTAGTACTTTACTACTTCATGAGTTTTAGGGAAGTGGGGGACATTCAACTTACCAAGAAGAGAAAGCTAGACTTCACAAAGACAAAACTAAACTAATCTCAAGCTTTAAAAAACAGACAAAAAAAAAAGCTTTTTTCAAGGTGACTTTGCCACAGCAATAAAGAGAACACACACTAGTTTCCAAAACAACTTTCTGTGGCCAAGGCTGGTCACAGCCTGATGAAGACAGACTTGTACAAAACATAAAAGTCATATGACATACCTCTAGACATTTGGCAGGAAAAAGATGCAGCAGAAAAACTTCACCTTTCTAAAGGAATATAAAGTTTCCTTCCCTGACTCCAGAACATGATTGTACACTGAAATAATTTCTATAACACACAGTATATTGGATTAATTTGAAAAAGGAATAAGGAGAAATAATAAGCTCAGTCTGTGTTAAGCATTGGTTGCTTTGTGTGCAGTAATAGATTCTGGGAAATGAGAAGTGCAGAACCTGATGATTCTCATATACAACAGTTTTGAGGCTGTCTAAACTATTAATATAATAACAACGTAAGTCTGGGAAGGTTGTTTGCCATTCATCTTGCAGATTAAAACAACTACATTTTAATAGATACATGTAAGTATTTACCTGTCAGCCTGATAAAGTTCCTTTCATAGTTAAAGAAGAGATTGTCATAGAGACTATTCAACTGACCAGGCACATGTGCCTGCTTCAGCTGATAAGCTGGGGAGCTCTATCTCCACTTGCCTCTGCAGAGAAGCTCAATAAACGATGTCATCAAGAGCTCCATTAAGAAAAAAACCAACCATAAAATCCTGATTACTTCTGAGTAAGAAGAAAACATACAGATTTAAATATTTTAAAAAACATACAAGAAAAAAGGATTTTCCACATCCTTCCCAGAAGAATACTTGTTCATGTTGAGTTAAGAATAGGTAACAAAAATTATCTACATTTTAAGTCATGCTACAAGGAAGTTATTTACCACCAGGAAGCAGTTTTCAAACATTTCTGGCATGTATAAACCTTCAACACTATTAAGAGCATGGGACAGAAGGACAGATCACAACAGAGAGAAAAAAAAAAATCCTCTACAGTAGATTTACAGTAGAAAGAAAAATGACATTTTTAGTTTTTGAACCTTCTTCTTTCTAATGTTCATTCAATTTTAGAATGCAAATTGTTTCAGCAACAGAAGCAGAAGCCTTCATCAATCCGCCTACAAGCATATCTCTACTAATATCACTTCCCTTTTTTCTCTATTCAGCTACATCTCTTTCTCCATTGTAACATATTCCATTTCTTTTAGACAGCTAACGGATTCCCACCAGTTATCTACCAAATGTATTATTTATAATGAAAATACAAGAAGCATTTGATTCGTACATGAGGCTAAATACATTTATCTCTCTGCACATAAAGGATGCTATAATATTGTACTTGCACCATGAGTGCACAGCGCACCAAAACCACAGTCCCTTACCTCTAAAATAAAAAACTGAGCTTTACGCATTCATTGTATTTTGCTTCTAATCAAAAGACCCAGCACGTGGATTTGTACTGTAGCAGTACTGTGCATGTCCAATTGTGCCTTCACTTCATGCCTCCACATTAAAAGGTAATAAATCTACCCCATTCTGCATTCTGTGGCACAGCATCACACCACAAAAATTGGCCTAAGTTAAAAATACTATAAATATGCTAAAACAAGCAAGCAGAAACAAAACCAAAACAATCCCAAGTAACCCATAAATAGAATCAAAAGATCTTTTAATTTTAAAGTGGTTTTGGTATCTCTAGAGGGGAAACCATAATGTCAGTATAGAAGAACCACAGGAAAAACTGTAGGTTAGTGCTTTACATCTGCTTGATAATCACAGAACAGCAGTGAGAGGGAATGAAAAAGAGGAGGATGCTAACTGACTTAGGATCCCACTGTGTCCTCTAAATTCAGGGCCACACAGTGAGAAGAACAGGTCTTCAGCTGAACTTAAGCATCCTTTTGGGCTTGTTTGAATTACTGTAATTTCCATGGAGCTGCCTTGTGGACTGCAGCACTGGTTCTTTTGCCTGGAGTCTCAGTGTAGGCACCATTACTGCATTCTAAGAAAGTATGCACAGGGGGAAACAGGAAAGAGTAGCTACTGTACTGGTAAACGTTCGTCTTGCTAACCGCGTATTATCTTCCCCTACAGGAACACTCTTATTTCAGTCCGTGGGAGTGTTGCTGTCCCTAAATATCACTTCAGACTTTATCTGGAAATCTAATCATTATGAATGCCCAAACCACATAACATTATCTCAATCTATAATTTGCAGTAGTTTTAATCACAGCATTTGAACATATTTATGCGATATAGCAGGAGCTTTTCTAACAGGAAATGTTAATCTGCTTTGAACTGACTCAAATTTTGACTTTTGCCTCATGGTGGAAAACGGCTAGCTGAGGAAATCTGCCAAAAGATTTTGATATGACGCAAGCTTTTTTCAACTTTCTTGTCTAATCAGCTTATTTTCCTTGGTTACCAGGCTTGGGAGCTCAGACAGAGTATGTCATGATAACCCAAGTCTCTGGAACACCCTCTTAGGATCTGGTAGTTGCAGCCATAAATCAAAGCCAAACCTGAAATGCTGTGTGTGTGACTCTGCCCTTTCAAGTGCTCCAGTGCAGAAACCGTTTGGAGCCCAGAATATGAGCCAGGCAAGATGTGTTCTCTCCTCTGCTCAGGTAGCCTGATAACATAAGATCACAGTGTTACCTGAGATTTAAACGTGTAATACAAAAATTTAAGATCTTAACAAAGTTAAAGGATGATTTCTATTGATGCATAATTGTCCATAGGAGCACAGGAGACCAAACAATGGTGCAAATCAGTGAAATTGAAACTTGAACAAACCTGATTGGGAGGGGCCTAGGGACAGCAGTAATTAACCGTGTGCCTGATGTGGCTGGAAGTGAAAGCTGCTGGTGAAACTTCTGACAAAGGCTTAAATTAGTTGCTCTTTCCTTTTGCATGCAGCAAGTCTTACTGGTAGAAGGCAGATAATTAATTTGCATTAATTATCCATATATTCTACAGTAAAACTAAGCCAAAAACTTTTCAATAGCGTATGACCAGACACTTACTGTGAAAATTCAATGTTAGAAATCAACATTTTAAATGTTTATTTAGTGTGTAGGCAATATAACGACAGTTTACTCTCATGATCTTCCCTCAATCTAATTCCAGATCTGAAGTTACATCTGCAGACTACAGACTACGGCAACTTCTTGGCTAACGAAACTGGCCCTCTCACTATTTCCACCATTGATGATAAACTGAAAGCAAAACTACTCACGGAATTTCATTACTTTAGAAACCATGCTTTTGAACCACTTGCCACTTTTCTGAATTTTATCACGTAAGTAATATTACCACGTAGCTTACCAGACAGATCCAGAAAAAAGAGCATGTTTAGATGTGAAACCAGTGTAAATGCATCGTACTGGAATTTCTATTAAGTTTCAAAAAACAGCCAAATTACTTTGGGAGTCAACATTTGCATATTTTATTTGCTAATATAAGTTCTGAATATATACATACATGAAGTGCTATTGTCTATGCAATTAGTTATTTTAAAGAACACCAGCAGATCTGTGTACAGTGGCAGGAGGAGTGGTGGAGATTGAGAAAAATGGTTATAATTTTCAAACATCATTCAAGTCAGAGAACCTGCAAAACTTAAGTTTGTGCGGGTGACTCATGCAAGATCAGCCATTTCATGATGTACAGGACAGTGATTTTACTCCTAGGCATGTGGCAAGTTCTAGACTTTTTCTTAAAGGGGGAAAGACTACACATCATGCACTTACTATACTTTTTAAACCATTTGAACATTAAAAGCAAAACTTTATGCTGTGTGTTGCAAGATACTTAGATCCAAGCAGATTTTTTTAAAAGTACAAGTGCTGTACAAGTATGTTTTTAAATGCTTTACAACAGTGTAACAACATGGATTAGTGAAATTCCAGCAGGATATTTACCCAATTGTTTACTTCCCTTGATCTTATCTTTTTAATATAACATGAACAATAGACTGTTCAGCTTACTTCCAAGGAGTACTTTTATTGTACAGAAAATTAAGTATCATTACTCTTCTCTCTTTCTCTCTTTCTCTCTTTCTTTCTTTCCTGTATCTGACTAGTTTTAGGCTAGTGTATCAACGGGATCCTAAAGACTGCCCCCAAAAGACGACAATGACCTGTAGACATATAATATTTACATTTTGCTTCAGGGAAATGAAAGTTAAAATATGAAAACTATAACAGTTTTTTTCTCACATTGATTGACATGCATGAACTCTGCACACTTGTTTTTTTTTAATAATGGAGACACTAGTTTAAGATATTAAACATAATTATTAAATCATTGAGCTACATTTCAGCAGAACCTCGAGCCCCCTCACAGATTTTATGTGAGATCTTGTTGAAACCTGCTTGTCTCTAGCTGTGTTCTGAACAACACAACTGAAGACTGGCATCTTTGGTGTAAGTGTTCCAAGGGAAGAGCTTTCCCATTTCCAAGTCACTGACAAAACTCTTACCAGACTCTCTGACAGTAAAATTAATAAGCAGCTGACACAAAACTACTGAAAAGAAATCTTTCAGTACTAAAGGAGAAATCTGTGCGTACTTGTTCTCAGTTTCTTCATGGGAGGATGTTTAAAGCTGAGCGAGAAGAAAAGCTTGGTCAATCTGCACGAACTCTGCAGTTTTAGTGCCGAGATTCCGAACCGAGATTCTGATGCCAAACACACTTCCCTGTTCAGATGGTCTATATGAAATAACAAAATTCCAAACTAGAGAAGCAGATAGCTCAGGTGATTTACTTTTTGATACCACTCATTGTCACTTGGTATAGTGAATTGACATTTCACAGACACTGCACTTTCAGTTTCCCCTTCTTTAAAAGCATCTCTTTTCCAAATCAGTTATGTGTTTTCAAACTTGTACTGCGTTACCTACTTGCTATTGAAAAGATTGTGTTTGTTTATGATGACATGTGGATAGAGAGTGCATGTACAAACCTGCAAGTACTGTGGTTGTTTCTGACTTTAGTATTATTACTAATTTTAAAAAATCTTGGGTTTGTGTTTTTTCAAAAGAAAATTCATTATAGACATAGATTTCTTTTACCTTGTCTTTCAAACACAGATACAGCTATATGATTGACAACGTAATTCTTTTGATAACTGGCACATTACATCAGCGGCCCATAGCTGAACTCGTTCCCAAGTGCCATCCACTGGGGAGCTTTGAGCAAATGGAAGCGGTCAGCATTGCCTCAAACCCCACTGAGCTGTTCAATGCAATTTTGGTTGACACGCCATTAGGTAGGAAGACTAAATTATTTCTTATTTGCTTCTTGAAACTACTCATACTGTATTCTTAATAATATCTTAGATGGGGTAGCATGTTTTCCACTGGATATGCTGTATTTTGGTAACACAAAACATGAAGTGTGGATCAAACGGTGCTCAGGACATTTTCTAGAAAAATTTATTAACAACTTCTGTATCAGCCTTGGGTAGTAGACACAAAGAAAACATGCTACTCAAGAAGCATAATGGGGTTTTTTTTATATCCAAAGTAGCCACTGATTTAGAGCATCGAGATTTTTATTTCAACACCTGCATCTATAATTAAAAAAGGTAAGATGAAATTTTGCCAATACCTCATTAAGGATCAAGAAGCAAACAGTTACTAATAAATTTTAGATGTGGTAGAATCTAGATTCCCTCTTGGTATTTGGGCATGATTCAAACACAAAGACAATTCCTTTTTCGAAGAACTGAAATTGGGATGAAACTCTACTCAATGTGCTGCAGCAACCAACCCAAACAAAAAGTAAGAAGCTGTGGGGCAGCGCTGGGAAGTGTACTGGGAATAAGGTGGAACTGGATGGTTTTAACTATAAATGAAACCATTGTGTGTCCTGATCACGAGTACTGAGTTGTGTTGGGTTCTGCTGCTCAAGAAGGAATGGTGGGTTGGCTGCAGACAGAAGCCAACTCCCATCCAGCCACTTGCTCACATCCCAACCCCAGCACAATGTGGGGAGAAAACATGGGGAAAAAAGGGACCTCATGGGGTGACATCACCTACAAAACACTGTTGCAGGCAAAACAGACTCAACTTGGGGAAAATTAATTTGATTTGTTGTTGATTAATGAAAGTATAATTAATTACTGATCCAGGCATTAGAAAACAAACAGAAAAGACAGAAACATTTACATGCTTAGGGAAAACACCTTTCCTCACCACTTTGCCACTCCTTCATTCCAGGCTTCTCTCATTTGCCCCCTTGTTATCGTCACAGGGTACACTCAGTCCCTTCAGAGAGGCAATGATCAGCACAAGGAGCAGGGGAGTTTACAGTCAGTTCATGGTAGTGTCTGCTGCTCCTTCCTCCTCACACTTACCCTCTGCTCCAGTGTGGCTTTCCATGGGCTGCAGTTCCTGTCAGGGGTATTTGCTGTAGTGCAGGTCCTCCACAGGCATCAGGGAGTACCTGCTCTGGTGCCATGGAGCAACTCCTCCTTCTCTGACATTGCTGTTCCCTCTGCTGTTTCTCAATTTTTTTTTCTTTCTTCCTCTCTATATGATGCAATTTTTGCCCTTTCTTAAACATATTTTCTGAAGAGGCACCACCTGCTTGGCTGAGGGGCTCAGCAGTGCCCTGTGATGGTTCGGCTAGAATGGGCTGGAACTGGCTGTGTCTGGCAAGGTGCAGCCCCAACCTCTCCTCACAGAGGCTGCCCTGCAGCCTCTTACTGCCAGTACCTGGGCACCAACACCCCATAAAGTGAGAGAAGTTAAAGAACAGAACAGCCAAAATGAACAAGAAAATAGCACTGCCATGTGTGGACAGACTAAAAAGACTGGACTTCAGTTTGGAGAAGACAAGACTGAAGATAGATACGAACAATGTTTAGAAATTCCTAAGGGCAGTGGCTCATCCACAGTAAGCTACAACTGTTGCTTACCAAATTCTTTAAAAGACTAAATCCCAATAGAAAACTAGTTTTTAAAAACATGTAAAATAAACCACTCTTTTTTCACAGCTGGTAGTAATTTTCTGGGGTTTTTTTCTGTTTTTTTCTTTTTTATGAACAAGTTTGTAAAAGCAGAGAGTAATATTAGGTCTTTAAAAAGATTGGACAAATTCATGGGCAATGGATTTACAAAGAGATACTGAAGGGAACTGTCAGGGCTACTATCTCTAATGTTCTTCATCCAAAATCTGGGTGCTGGAAGAGTAGGAAGGGAGAAGACTATGCAACATGTCCAGGCTCACATGTTCTCTCTAAATGCCATCTTCCATTGACACTGTCTGAGGCAACACTGTCATGTAGCACTGGTCTGCCCCACTGGCACAGCTTGGGAACAGTGAGGGATTGCCATACTTTCGTTGGTTATGAACACAGTATTTTTAAGTGACCATTTTCTAAGTGGTCCAGTTGCATAAATGGACTCCATCCTCTGCCTCCCCATTCAAAAGCTTGCTCTTTAACCAGTTCTGCAGGGGACCTGGAAGCACAGATGGCCAAGGTCAAAGCTTGTGCCCCTTACTAGTTGCAACCTGTAGCCTTTCCACCACTACAGATGTACCCAAAGAGGAAGAGGGAAAATAAAAACGAGGATTCTGCTTAATAGTTGTGCAATACCTGCATGAGTTAAGATAAAAAATTATCTTTCATTTTCGTCACTAGAAAATCTCCCTAATGCCCAAACCACATACTTCAGAGAAGATTAGGGCTTTCATTAGCATTTCTCATCTGATTCTCTCTGGAGATGTGGACTCTGGTTGCGGCACTGATTGATTCCACCCTCGGCAGATTCTCATTAAAAAGGAGGGAGTAGGAGGATAAGGGGGAAATCAAGAGGATTTCTTTTTCTCGCTGTTATATCACTCTTCTTGCACAATGGAAACCTCAGATCCTTGCTTACACACTGGTGAATGGCAATAGACAAGAAATGCATATTATCAGCATGTAGTGCAACATAATAAACTCCGCTTTCAGCTGCTTTCTTTCAGGATTGCTTGTCTGAAAATGACCTGGATGAAATGAACATTGAAATAATGCGCAACAAACTGTACAAGGCAAGTTCTTGCAACGTTACCATAATACTTGGGGTTTTTCAAAGTGCCTTAGAAAAGGAGGTCAGAATCATTAACCCTGTTTTACGGATAGGGAAACAGAAGCATGGTGAGATAAACAAAGCTGTCTAAGGTCTCCTGGTTGACGGCAAGTCCAGGAATCAAATCCAACTCCTTTCGTTTCTATGCCACTGTTCGGAGAGTTTCAAATTTTAGTTCTACATCCAAATTCTAATTTAATATCTCATTAATGAAAAGGCTTTAGATGACAGGCTAATATCCAGATCCATTTGATTATGCATAACTCAGTTACCCAGCAAATGCCACAGAACTATTAGTTCCTAAGTGAGCCTAAACAGGCTTTGGCTAACATTTATTTCTATTTATAATAGGTAGATGTGATTTGAAAAGGTCTAATTGCTTTAAGTCTAGATAACTTTTTTTTTTACTGAAGGGTTTTATATAATTTTCTTCCCTTTTAAATTATCTTTGGCATCGCTACAGCACACTGCTGTAAGTGTGCTAACACGTGCCTTGCATTTTCATACTTTTCAAATACTATCACACGGGTCAATATTCTTAAAGTGTTCTCTTTAAAGTCTATACATATTTCATTCTGTTAATGGTTCCTCCTGGTACATTCTCTTCAAATTCTTTGTTATCTTTCCTTCACAGTGGATGTCCCAAACTGCATGAAGTGTTCTTACAGTGATCTGACTGCACTAGGGCGAAAGCAAAAAAAAAAAAAAAAAAAAAAATTCAGTTTGTCTTACAAATGATATTTATTAAGTCCCAAGCCAATATTTAATTCATAAATATTTCTTACGGGTATCTGACTGCCCTGGGGCGAAAGAAAAAAAAAAAAAAAAAAAAAAATTCAGTTTGTCTTACAAATGATATTTATTAAGTCCCAAGCCAATATTTAATTCATAAATATTCTGTAACTTTCTCATTCAAAACAACATCAGTTATGCCAAGTATTTAAATTCTTTCACAGTACTACTAAACCAGTTACTCTTTTTCCATTTGATAACACGAAGATTTGATTCTTTTATCCTGTGTGGATGACCATACATTTACACTTATTAAATATATATATATTTTCTTTTTTTCTTCCACTCTTCTAAGTACCAGGAGGGTCATTCTGCAAACACTTCTAAATTATTAATATATCCTTTCTCTTCTTCAGCTGTCAATGTGATCAATTATGTTTCAGCTCTACTATCAAATAGCACTATACAGAACCTAACGCATAATCCTAGGCAGCCGATCCCCCTTGAGATGTCTCTACTTAAAATTCACTTAATTGCATAGCTAGCGACAGCTTCTTTTAACAAGACTGTGTGAATTCATAGCAAATGCATTTTGATGACAGAAATGTGTCCTAAAATGGCATTTTGGGGGATGGAAAGGCAGGGGATCAGCATCTCTGAGATATTTAGGGTCCTTCCTGCACAGGTATTTTGAAATGGGTGTGAAGGCCAGAATCTTTAATAGACCAAAGGGCTGTGAATACAAGTATTACAGAAGCTTTGTCCACTGTTCTGTACTAATCCAGGGTTTAGGGTAGAGCAGTAGGGATTAGTTTGTGTATCCTCATAGTGCTGGCCCAAGAGCCATGGCATATTCCCAAATCCCCTCCTCCACACTATAAATGCAGAGTTTCCTTCAGCCATCTGCTTATTATGCAGTGGAAGCTCAGTGGAGCTCAAGAATTTCCTTCATTAGAGAGCAAAGAAAGCATAATATTTGCCCTATAACAATATTTGAAATAATTTGAACCCAAACTGTAGTAACAAGACATCTGCTTTTTAATATTTCAATTTTCAGTTCAGCAAAGTACTTAAGCACGTACTTGAATTTAAATTCATAGGTAGAATTATCAAAGTTAATGGAAATATTTAAAAATTAGGTTCATGACTATGTGCTGTGCTGGTTCAGGTCTTCAGTAACATTTAAAATATTTCTTTTCTTTTGTGTAGTCTTATCTTGAGGCATTCTGTAAGTTTTGTGAAAAACAAGGTGGTACTACGGCAGAAATAATGAGACCTATTCTTGAGGTAAGAAAAATTCAGTCTTTGTACATGAATATACTCCACAATGTTTTCATAATTAGGTTTCTTTGTTTTTCCTGTTACTTCTCTTTCCATTTGCAAAGTTGTCTGTGAAATGTTTGCTTCTCCTCTAAATAATAACTGTTTTTCTAAGATGCAATGAAGACTTTATTCTAGGATGAGTTTTACCTCTTGACCAGAGAAGCAGTCAGTCCGTTACCAGGGATGAGTTACCCTCAGTTAATATTTTTCTATAACAGAAAGCAGACAGAATAAATGGTTCACTAATCTCAAACTGTTGCCCCTTAACATTTTTCTGTATTACGTAAAAAAGCAAAAAAAGTGGATTATTCTTATACATCCTATATTGTCCTATGAGGAGCGGCTGAAGGAGCTGGGACTGTTTAGTCTGGAGAAGAGGAGGCTCGGGGGGACCTTATTGCTCTCTACAATTACCTGAAAGGAAGTTGTAGGGAGGTGGGGGTCGATCTCTTCTCCCATGTTAAGAATGACAGGACGAGGGGGAATGGCCTCAAGTTGTGCCAGGGGAGGTTTAGGTTGGATATTAGGAAAAATTTCTTTACAGAGAGGGTTATTAAGCATTGGAACAGGCTGCCCAGGGAGGTGGGGGAGTTTTCATCCCTGGAAGGGTTTAAAAGATGTGTAGATGTGGTGCTGAGGGACATGGTTTAGGGACCCTGGCAGTACAGGGGTAACGGTTGGACTCGATGATCTTTAAGGTCTCTTCCAACCAGATGATTCTATGATCCTAGCTCAAAACTAAATTTGGGATAGCTAAGGTCTGGCATTGCAGTATATTTACTAATCAATAATCTTTAAGCTTCATGGCCTCGTCATGGATTTTACTCTCCTATTAAAATTAATGGTTTAAGTTAGAGTTCAGTGACCTGTGGAACTAGTGTCATACAGAAAAGTCCAACACTCCATGTCCTATTTTCCCTCAATTCAGAATTTCCCATGACATACAAAATTCCTCACATCCTCTTTCCCAGAGCATACCTGCAGCATAGTGAATGATATTTTTGTCTCTGTTATTGTAATAAAAGATGCAGAAATTCCTAAAATTGAATTCACAGCAATTGGCTTTAATTTTTTTTTTTTTTTTTTTTTTTTTTTTTTTTTTTTTTTTTTTTTTTTTACGTGGTTTATCACAACTCTTTGCAGAGTTTGATAGCCAGGTCACCCATTTGCTTCCAAGAGTCTGTTTTTCTGGATTAGCAAAACTTACACCCCGGAAACTGAACAAAATTCACAGAGTTCTGATGACATCACACTAAAAGGTTGCATTATAGGAGAGAGGTAATAACCCTGGGAGCTTACCTCTGAAGGAAGAACGACCCTAAACTGCATCTTACAAAACAATGTCCTAAAAGGGAATGCAATTTCATATTTTATTTAACCAGGTCATAATGCTTCCATTTATGTTCTAAAGAAAATGTTCTTGATCAAGTTAAATTGACCAGAAATGAAGCATTTTGACTATGCTTTTCTGAAAAATAAAAATCAAGGGATTGGCTGGCAGAAAACATTTTCCACAGTTGATCCAGATTTTTCTGAAAGTACATTTTTAGCTAGAAATTCATGCTGAGAGCAGATTACTTACCAATATTAGTTTAAGCATGTTGTAAAACTCTCTTTGTAGCAGTGGTAACAGTTTGGTCTATGATAAGCTTCTTTAAAAATCCCTATGTAATGTCAGTCAGCTAGGAGGATAAACTTTCCTGTAGAAGATTTCCTTTTCTATAACATTTTAATAATCTCAAGACACGCATAGACCAGATTGCTAATTGGTGACTTCACAAAAAGCCATGGTCTAACTATGCAAAAGAATAAATACTTGCTATTTATTCTGTAATCTTATATGTAAGACTACCAACCTGACTCTGTCAGAAGGAGGCTGAGGTATTAAGCTCCCCAACTCCTTGACCACCAGTCACAGCGACAGCCTTCCACATTAAACGCACTGATGATCTCTCTTTCACCATGGACAAGAAAGGTTCCATGTTTAACCCTCAATCTGGCAAGAAACTGCAGGGCTGCACTGCAGCTAGTGCTGCACCCGTTGTCAGGGAGGGCACCATGCTAATTCTCAAGTAGCTGACATGCTACTTCAGTTTCCCATCGAAAGCACTTACAAAATGTTCATCCTGTTCCTCTACCTCTACCTGCAACAATCAAGTGGCCCAAGTTACCAGCTAACTGCCTCATGGCCTTACTCACCGTGGAGAACCGCATGAGCCAATAAGGAGGTGAATTGAGGTCTGTGTGGATGGGACTGATCCTGCACATTTTCTCAATCTGGGTGCCACCAGAAGTACGTCCCACACCTGCTACCTTTAGTTGCAATTGCATCTGAATGTGCTTTTTTTCCAACAAAGTATTAAAAATCTAACAGCTAGATTCGACATGGCTTTAACAAGTAAAAAAACCAAAGAATTTGTCCTTTCTAAACAGTTTCAGTATGGCTGATATGCCTGTTCATATTAATAAGGCAAATGAAATTTGGCCCTGTTATTCATTAGCTAGAAATCTTTTCAAGCACGCTTATTTTCTCCTCATTATTTCTCTATTGTTTACTCATTTTCCTTGCTCTGAAGTCACTGCCAGAGGGCAGCTGGGTCCCTGTTACAGAGTGTTCCAGTACACAGGTGTAGATTCTATGAATATGTCCTTAGCTGCTAAAGTTGTAGAGCTGTGTTGCAACTGCAGTTTCATTATTGAACAGAAAATAGTACCTTTCTGCTTAAAATGGTTCAAAAATTCACCGCATAAGAAATTTTGCAAGCTGCCTAAAATGTGTGGATACTGTATATACTTCACTTGGAAGATTTTCCTGCAGTTAGCAAGGGCTCTGCTCTTTTTACAACATGAAAGTAAGTAATAATGGAAAGAAACAAAACTATAGTCAATTTAGATCTCAAGACAGAAAAACAGACTTCAATCAGACAGAGTTGAGTAAGATTATTTTTATTTACCATTACATTTTTAATTCTTACTGTAAGAATGACCAGTGAATCTTTGCCTTATACAAAAGAACATCCTGAGATCTAAACATTAGTATGACTTTCAGTCCACTGCTGCAGGGAAAATACAGATACAACTGGCATCTAAACCTCGCAGAAGAATTATAGCCTTTGATTCTGTGCACTAAAAATTAACTGTTATTTGAAACACTTGAAAACTTTAACTTCACAAGTAAACAGCCCCCTCCATCTTCTTAAGTTATTGTTTTAAATAATATACATTCAGAAGCTATTGGTTTATTTCAGAATTTCCATTCAACCTTTATTCTCAACAGCACCCTGAGTTACCCAAAACAATACTGTTGATTCTTGGTCCTTTCCTGTGTTGTTATTATTTATAAGAATATTATTTAACAACTTCAGAAGGGTGTGTGAGGAGATCTTTTGTTGTCAACATCTGGGTAACTAAGCAGGGAAATGAGGAAGTAGCTGAGATGATGTTTTCAGTGTACTGAAATTACAGAATAAAAGCTGTGCTTGCAAAACGTTGTTTGATTTTCTAGTTAAAATTTAACAAGTATTTGCAAATAAGGATTTACAATTTTAAAATATGAAGTCCACTTGTTTTTTTTTAAGTTTCCATAGTTTAACTTACTGGAGAAAAGTATATTCCCATCTTAATTTGGAATGAAATCTCTAATAACCCCTCTTTATTCTTTGTTTTGCATATTAAGTTTGAGGCAGACAGACGTGCCTTTATCATCACTATTAATTCATTTGGCACTGAGCTGAGTAAAGATGACCGAAAGAAGCTGTATCCAACCTGTGGAAAATTGTATCCAGAAGGCTTACACCTGTTGGCCAATGCAGATGACTACGAGCAAGTGAAGTGTGTTGCAGATTACTATGCAGTATGTAATCTAATTTCATAAAACAAAAAGCCAAAATACAAATACCTAACCTCTTTTGATGTCAGCAAAATTTTAGAGTATTCACGTAAGTTAAAAGAATTTTTGAGAGAGAAAAAAATCAGCAAAGATACAAACGATCCCATAAAGATGTATGTGGAATTAAAGGCCTTTGATATGAAGTCAGAAGATAGATTATTACCCTTCCTACTTCATTAACCATACCCAAATCGAGTTTCACTTCACAGCTGCTGTCTCCAAGATTTTGGAGCAAAAGCACAAGTTATTTTAAAATGAGCTGACCAAACAATTTATGCCACAGATGAGTGTAAACCTGATTTACTGCTAATAAACTGTAAAAATGCCCTTTGGAAAAGTTTTCTCTAGAACACTGATTGAATCAAAGAAGTAAATGAAGTTATTCATATTTATGTGAGTAGTGCTGTTATTAAAGATGAATCAATCTGCAACACTTGCCCTATGAATTAATCATGGTACACAGACCACCTCTAATATTTAAGCTACCTCCAAGGAGGTAGACAAAACCGAATGATGTCTGGTCTACTGCTTTTTCCACAGAAGAAACAAAGCTGGAGATGCACATCTGCATAAGCAGAATGTTAGAAGCATGTGTCATCATGTCAATGTGGCACAGAGCAAGTCTGTTGAAATGATGGTAGGATATTTAGATGAATTTGGGAACCGTCATACTAGACCTATACTGCACTGGTACTTTATAGGAAGAACAAAACAAATACACAGAGAAGCAAATTACACAGAAACGTAACATGTATGAACTAATTCAAATGTATCTGTACAGCATTATCCAGAATGACATATCATCAGACTGATGGATTTAGATATAATATTAATGCAGGTAAAGCAAACCCCACTGACTACTGGAAATAAAATGAGCAGCAATGTGAGGATCAGAGTTCAGGATTTTGGCTCCATTTACAGCTCTGGCTCTGATAGATACTATTTGCACAAGAAGTTCAGTGCTCTCTGTCCGAAGGAGTGCAAGGTCATGTGTCATCCTATAACAAGTCTCTTTTAGTGTCTTCTGTAAATTACTCTAAGTTGTAGGAAGTGATGGTAAGAAATACAAGAACAAATGTGATTTTTCTTTCTTTTGCTAACTATGCTTTTAACTTTTGATGAATGTGGAACTGTAATCTATACATGAGTACTTCTCATAGATTAATTAATACAATCATGTAAGGTATCTGTGCTGCACAGAACGCAAAAGAACCTTATTTCCATTGGGTGGTTTTCTATGCTTTTAGGAATACAAGGCTGTGTTTGAAGGTGTAGGGAGTGGCAACGGAGAAAAGACCCTGGAAGATGCATTTTTTGAACATGAGGTAAGAGCTTCTAACCTTAAAATAACAAAATGGAAGTTACCCACCGAGAATTACACTTAAAACGAGAACAATGTACTACATTTTTGATTCTACTATACTAGAATCATTCAGCTTTGTGTTCAGGAACTCTATTTCTATGACTGTCAACATTTGGCTGAATCAAAATAGAAGCATTTACCTTTTTAAAATAAAACAAATCTCAGAACATTGTTCTGAAGAGTAGTTATAAAACTGTCAATTCTGACAGCCTATCCAAAAGCCATCTCATGTAAACCGCTTAACGAAATTTCTTTTTGAATAGTCTGCTGAAGGTGTTTTACCACTGTCCTTTACTTACCTCTAACGTTGCTGTAGTCTACTACCAAAATTAACCCACAGATGACATTTCAATTCTAGGTATACTCAAGTGACTGCTAAATATAGTCATGGTTGCAAAGTTACACAGAAATCTTCATCACAAAAGCTAACATATAAAAGTCATATTTGCCTTCTTTAATATTTTTTAATAACACTTGTTTCATCTTTTCAACAGGTAAAGCTGAACATGCTTGCATTCAACAACCAGTTTCATTTTGGAGTATTTTATGCCTATGTAAAGTTAAAGGAACAAGAATGCAGGAACATTGTATGGATTGCTGAATGCATTTCTCAGAGACACAGAACCAAAATTAACAACTACATTCCGATTTTCTAAATCTGAGAATTCATAATCCTACAATGTCTGAAAAGATGCATTATTTCATAAAAAAGAAGAAAAATCTTATTTCAAAAGTTAACTCTTATCGGATGTTTTAAATTGTATTAATGATCCTCCTTATATACAGCAATGCAACAAAAAGTAATGCAATTAGAAATATAAGTACTTTATGAGGAAAATTGACAGCCTTATTCGTAGTTTTCTGTTGGTATGTCTATTTCCGACTGTGCCCACTTTAATTTAATTGATTAATAAAATCTCCCTGCAAGGTTTTACATACATATTCTTACTCTTTTGTGGAAGCAAGCATTACATCAACTACATTTGAAAAGCTCTCTAATGGATAAACCCTAGATTGACGGTTTTCTCACAGGGCCAACGAAACCACTACTTCCATCTTACACTTATGGTCTTCTTCATGGCGTACAAGACTGTATGAGGGACTTAATACACAAATAAGAGAGAAACATCAGGGTTACTCTGACATTCCCCTTTAGGAATCTCAAGAGAGAGGTCCATGAACCTCTCTAACTGAGAGACCTCTCTGCAGCTATATGTAAATAAGTAACTTCATTTTCAAGAAAATGTTTTCACTTTTTCCTTTATGGTCACATGAGGAGCACTGTAAATGTCAAAAAACGGGTGTCTGATCTGCTCCACAACTATACAAATATCTCCTCCCAGCACACCAAAGTCACTGTCTTCCTGTATGCACTAGGGAAGATTATGAAACATGAATGGAAATACCAGCCAAGTCTGTATCAGTTTTATATCAGACACAAACAACATCAGCTCCAAGACATTTGAGGATCTGACTAAGATTTGTAACTAAAAATAGAGCAAACAGTTGAAGCCAGATTGTAGCAGGACAAGATTAATTCTGCTGAAGAAACAGGAAGGATTTTGAAAGCCATATCAGCATTCTGCCTTCCTACTCCATTCAAAAAAATTTGCTCTTTTATCTTCAAAACAGGCCTTAGCTTGATTTTCTGTATGACTTCTTAGTTTCAGACTGCATAACAGCAAATCCCAGTCTTCAGCTGACTATGGCTCCGGTAACACGATACAGAAATAAAATCCATTTCCTGCCGAGTAGACAGAAAAATAGAATATATCTGATGTCAACACCTCAGAATTGTGGAAAACATTCAGGCATCACGGTTTTAAGAACCATGAGATGTATCTCTCTATAATATATACATGTGCATTCATACATAAAAAATAGAAAACTTTACCATTTTTGTAGCTAAACCCACACTTCTTAAACTGTAAACATAACCAAAGGTTATATCCCAAAACATCCTATACTGATTTAATAAAGAATTAGGAAAGATTTTTAAAACGTTGCATTCTGTAAATCACAGAGAACCTTACACTATTATTTTAAAAATACTTTTATAGAGTTTCTTTTAGAAATAATTAAGTAAAAATTTAGAAAAAATTACTAAAAATAAATGCATTTAAGAAAATAATACAAATCTTATTTCTATATTGAGGCTTCTTTGTTTAGGTGATCTAGTAACTCAGAAAAAAAAAGAAAAAAGAAATTAAACGAAGATTTGTGAACTGCAGTTTCATTTTGGAATTTGTAGTCGGTTTCTCGCACTGCTTTTATGATCTTGTATTTCTTAATTTGTATTTCTCAGTCTAATCTGTGACCAACGCTTCCCACCTACATCACAAACTATGACACAAACTATTTCATAAACTTCAATGAAGAAAGTAACAGGGCTACATTCTCCCAAATTTGCATTTTTCTATTTTTTTTTAGTAATGGCATTAAAAAGATTTGTTGTGAGCTGAAGAATAATGAAGTCGACTGGTGGGGAACACAGACACTGAATTCACACAATTCAGCACAGTGCATGAATACTTTTTCTGTGCTGGCAAATCAAACCTCTCTACTTGAACAACACAAATCAGCTGGCTTTCTGCCAAGAATTTTCTGAAGTGATTTGAAGGGGAAAGAATCTGCTCTCCACCCTAAATCATTCTGTGCCAGGGAAGATACACAGCTGCTATTGCTACAGTCTGCAGATACTGTGAGCAGGAATTACAGCTTGCATGATTATGTTGTCAGCAGAACTGGTCTTTAAACTATGGAAAGGACAGCATCAGTGTTGATTGATGCTTTTTTCAAAACAACTGTCTAGATATTTGCTAAGTAAGGATAGGATGTACGAGGTGCTGATTATATTCAATTTAAGAATAGGAAAGAGAAACAACAGACTAAGAAAGAAATTAGGATTTTAAAGTTGGAAGTCCTCAAACACCTAGCTTTTTCTATAAATAATATAATTTACATTACTCTCTTGTTAGTAAATTAGTCTTCATGCTGGTGTGTGTGTATATATATGTATATAAATATACATATAAAATATATGGTCAGATATTATATCTAACAAAATCTTATAGTGGAAGTCCAGATCATAGAATCACTGCTATGAGCATCATTTTCTTGTTCTTGTACTGCTCAAAGAACAGGAACTTGTACTCACAGTCTTAAAAGGCTGAGACTATCCAGACAAATTTGTTCAATACCATTATGCTGACTATGTCATTTTGCCTGCTCTTCAATGAGAGATGAAGAACAGGACCAGGAGAGAGCTTCTGGTAAGCTCTGAGAATCTTTCTTTCCCATCCTTTGGTGTAGCTCAGGCTTGACGTGCTTGCCATCTGCTCACAAACAGCTGAGCACTGACGTGTGGATAGATGGGGCTGCAGTGTTTGAAGCACTTCCCACGCCCAATCGCTCTGTTCTGCACAAATGACAATTTGCGTCTGTGTTAGGAATTGAAGATTTATAGGATAAATCCTATCAGTGTGGTCCTAAGACAAGCTCTGGACGCAAGTGACAATAGTAGACTCTCTTATTCTGATTCTATACATTCCAGCACGACTTTCGGGTAACATGAAAAACAATTCAATACCATACTTGGCTTATTCTGCATATTCTAGATATTAAAGCTAATGCTTTCATACATGACAGTATGATGTTTTCTGTTGTTACTGCACATACTTAAGTCACAGAGTATATTTAATTCATCAAACACTCTACCTAAAACCGAAACAGCAGATCCATAGTATGTGAATGGAGGGATAGTGGCCATCTTTCAGATTTGGATCAGAATTATAAAGCTGTTAGCATGAAGAGTACGATAATGGTTTAATCAAGAGATAAGGCAAAGTCCAGTGATGTGCTGGATAACTGGATTGCTTTACCAAAGAGTGTGGAGAAATGATGTCACACAAATCATAGAAAAAAAAGACTGGTAAGTGCCAATAATATCTTTCAGACAGTTGAAATGGTTTACATGACACAAAAACTCAAATATGCAGAAAATCTTTCAATATGCTTGGATATCTCCCAAATGACAAAGAGAAAATAAGAAATGGGATTCAAGAAATAGCAACACAAAACTCTCAAAGAACCCAAGTAAAAAATGTTCATATTGATGACACAGTGAGAAACATTTGACTTTTTGGAATCCATATTTATTGGAACTTTCAATTAAAAAAAAAAAAAATCCAACTCACAAAACTTAGCTGGCAGTGATAATGCAAACATTCCAGATGCGGAACATGGTCACTGACAATCCCATTTCGTGTGCAAGCCAAAAAAATCAAGGCACTATTTTCTCTTTGTTTGGAGCTTCTCCAAGAGTCAAAAGTAGAAAAATTAATTGCAACAGATAACTGCAATAAATACATTACTAACCTAATGATGGGTGCCATTTTACAGCATAATTCACCTGTTAAAACAAAAAGATTAAAAATTACAGTCTTGCAAGGAGACGATTATTGCAGAATTTCAGTTTAAATTTTTTTTTTTTACTCTGTCTTTTCAATTATTGTCTGGCATCAGATGACATACCAAGGGATGGCTTTCACCTTCGGAGATGCTGGAATCAGTTGCCACTAGCATTTTAAAAAACTTTGCTGAAATCTTTTTCTGGTGTCTTAGTACTGACAAGTAGCAGTGAAGTTTAAGTGGAAAGTATCATACAACACAGTATAGGATATTTATTGTCAAGAAAATACCAACAAGGTGAAATGAATTGTGCTATTTTTGAAAGGGAAGAAAATGGTCATTTCTACACAAAGGACCTTGTAACTTTGTTCTATGAGCCCCTTTTCACGCTCAGCCCAAGGTGCTACATATTCATGTCTGTCAGGTTGAGGACAACCAGTGAAACGCTCACTGAGTTCTGTTGCACAGGCACAGGGGTACAGGGAACTCAGCAATACTTTTAAGAGTTTCTTAACAAATATATAATTTATAGAAGCTCATTATGTGTTCTAATTTGCTACTTAGAACATGCAACAGTAATTCAAACTGAGTTTGAAAGGGAGCAGGTAGAAGTTGCAAGGTCCTTGATAAGATACTGTCCATATTTTCTTGTTTTCCACCCTAGAAAAATGAAATATTCTTATCTCATTAGTCCTACATTTAAGATATGTATACTATTTTTCTTTTTTGCTGCATTGTTCTCTTAAACTTCTCTTTCGTTAGATGCACATGCATGTGCACACACACACATGCTTCGACTACAGAATTTTCTACTGAGTCCCACACTGGCTAGAAATTGAGAAAGCCAATACTGGGTAAATCAAGCTAAGACAAATTTTAAAGTCTTGCTTCACAACTCTTTTTTCCATTGAAAATGTGAAGAACAACTAAAAGAGTTGAAAGAATTTGTAATAAAATCAATTAAAGTCAAATAAACAAAGGAAACCCTTTTTGCATTTTCAACTAAACTAATTTAGATCATTCTCTTCATCCCAAAAAGCACAAGAGGCGAATGAGAGCACTCAGATAATTACAGGCCTGATCTAAGCTCATAAAAATTTTGTAAACCCTTAACAGTATCTCAGCCAAGCGCAGCTGAGCTCTACACCCGTGCTGTTTACAACTTCTGACTGTATTAACCAAAAACCCAAACAAGCTTGAGCATGGCAGAGTTTGGGGACAAAAGCTGACCCTTATCTGGACAAGCCAAGAAGCAAAGACAATAAGACCACATATTCTCTGCCCTTAGTAAGGAAATCTTAGAAATACAGAAAGCTGAATTTATTCTTTTAAAAATCCCCCCTCCTCAACCAGAGCTTTGACAGAAATGGCTCATTAAATATATATATATATAGTAGCAAAAAATAGGATTGGACCATCATAACTATTAGAAATTCAAAGTGTTTTATCTATCATCTGGTACATCAAGAGTTACATATTAGAAGAGTTACAGTTACAAATGTGTAGAAGCCAAAAGAGTGAAAACAAAACAGATAAATTTTATTTATAGCAAATACTATGACTTCTATAGATATACAAAACCCACAAGCAAATTCCAAATTACTCAAAACAATGTTATAAAATTGTTTTATAGTACAAAAAGTAACAAATGATTTAACAAAAGCATATAAATACATACATAAAAGCTACTGTAGGTAAGAACCCACTAACCTGCTGTTTATGGGAAAAATGACAGTGCTCCTACTGAAATCAGTGGGAGTAGGGTTAGAGCCGCTGGGGTAAGTTGCTATGTTTGTGTGAGCTGTATACACAAGGTTTATGAGAAACACCTGGACCTGTCCTGAGAGCTGCCCGATGTGGTAGACTGCTCAGCAAGGTGTGGTAGGCTCAGCAGCAAGGACGCTGAGAACTATTGCGCTAGGTAGTTAACCAGCATGGTCACTGTGCCCAGCACAGGTCACAAAGCTCTGAGTAGCTGATGAAAAAGGTAAAACTTTCTTAGAACCCTCTGATGCATTAGTGATGATGGCTGATGCTCTCAGTTTCTTTGAGCACATTTCTCCACCCCTCCTTGTTGGCAAGAGACAATAACTGACGAGTTCTGCCACACTGTTATCACAATTTCCCTCTGATCTTCGTCATCTACAATTAGAGCACTTCTGAGCAGGTGCATTTCAGTTCAGGTTCAGGGGTTTGACCATCCGCCTAACTAAACAGACCTACTCAATTTCTCATATTGGGAGTCAGCCGCGTGAACACCCCTCATTTTGCTCAACGCAAGCATGCAGAAACCAAACAGTGAAAGCCGCTATTGTTAAAGCAGACTGCTAAAGGTGACTGCATAAAATCGTCGTGACTTCCATGTCAAAGCCTTATTTCTGTCATTCTACTGCAGAATCTGTCATTTAAAGGTGTGAGCTTTAATGTTTTCCTCTTATAAGTAGCAGTAACAGTTTACAACCTCCACTGCGAATCAGAGGCTATCCGACTAAACGTAGTGGTATCAGCGTAGCTTGTTCCTCCTGTGGTTTTTAGATCAGTCAGTGCTATTGAATCAGTGTCTTTGAACAAGTAAGTTACACTTTGTAGTTTATCTGAATCTCTCAGGACTTTTTCCTTACCAAAGCACAAGCCAAATTTTGCATTAAAACAAACCCTTGCCAAAAGTATTAGCTCACTGATCACAACGCTGGCCTTTCCAACTGGACCTACTCATTCTGATCACATGTGCACTAAATGCTATTTTATCTAAGCGTCTCTCAGCAAATCAAATGTTTCATTGCACAAATCTTCAAGAGGTGTGGTCCAGACCTTGAGCAAACATTCCATCTAGCTGCTCGGTCTTATCCTTGAAGTGGGCAGCTCCACATTTCTTGGAACTAACTCAAAAAAAAAAAAAAAAAAAAGAGTTACTAAACCAGATTGCAACCATTCATTCAAGAACCTGGAGTACTGTGAACTGTACAGCCCTGAACTGGATCTGAGACCTAGCAGGAAAACAGGACAATGAACAGGAAATCAAGAAACTAGAAAGTTCTTTCTCATAATTATTACTTAGGATGCAAGCTGCTGTATCCATATCCACTGAAACAAAATTATGGATGGCATATGCATTTTTAGGAATGGAATATTTAAACTCCAGGATTATAAAACCAGTGCAAATACTAGAATCTAACAGAAAGCCAACCAAAGGTAGGAACAACGGTTTACTAATGGGCGTAATTGATTCAAATGACACTAAGAAGTCCATAAGCTTCTCAAGAACAATCTTGGCAGCAGGACAAGCAGTGAATTGCCATTTTGTGAGAAACAACAGACAACTAAATTTTGTAAGTGGCAGCTCAGAACAATAGAGAGGCCCTTATTTTTGGGTGGGAAATACACAGATATGGTTTAATATCCCAAAGCACTTTTAAGCAAACCCCCTAATGTTGAAGAGTTCACTGCAGTTAGTCATAAGAATGGCTATACACACTGGGAAGGGTGGGAACAGGAGCTTAAAGTCGCAACACCAACCAAGGAAGTACAGGATCCACACATGTACAACCATAATCAGCATTATCTTAATCACGGTTAGTTTCATTTTTAGCCAGCTGCTCCTTTTGTTTAAGCATTGAGATTGATAATATGTGGAATGTACCATCTGAGGAGTATGACAGAGGACGAAGTTGACCCAGCTCTTTGCTTTCTAACAGGTTTAAACTACTGCAACATATTTCCTTCTTCTTAGGCTTTCTGTTCATAGGGAATGAAAGTGATAAAAGAGCTCCATATGAGTAATAAGCCTTTGTAATGCTGCAGACAAAACATATTTACCAAACAACACTCACTTGCATTCTAATGAAGTGATAGCAGTTAAAATGTAGAAGCTTTCAAATATGTTCTACTGTTTGTTTTTACCTACAAAATAGGCGAGGTATGTAGGTATGTCTTAGTTTGTGTTACAATGCCTATAGGTTCTTAATCAAGATAATGAGGTCCTTCACCCACCATCAGAGAATATAATCTAAGAGCTAAAAACTGCAAGACTGCCAGGTACGTGGCCACTTTGCAGGGTGCCTTAACATTCACCATGTACTGTCTGCACAACTTAAGCAACTCAAAATGGATTCTGTGCACTAAGCAGAGAGACACACACTGCTGATCAACAGCACAAACTAAGTGCGGAGCACACCTGTGCTTCTCAGAAGCATATGTGGACTATCCAGTGCTGGAACAGGAGGCTGCTCCTATGTATAGATGCCAACAACTACATTAACTTATCAATTAAATCCCTCATCAGGGAGATTTTGGGGTTGGCCTCTGCTGCCAAAACCACTTCTTTATCTATAGCCAGCAGTAAAAGAGCTGAAATAGTTTTGGCTGGCTGCTGAACAACCCAGCCTCAATGAAATATCTTAACCAGCATGATTTTACAGCACGAACTCGCAAGTCTCAGACACTGGAATGCAGATGAAAGTGGGCCCTGAAACCAACAGATTTTAGGTCTCTAGACCTTGCAGACGTACAGAGTAACTCAGCATGACAGGAAATAAATTGGGAGTTTCACCAGCTCCTGCTTCTAAGGGAGTTTAACCAAGATTTAGTCACTAACTTATTCAAACTGAGACAATGATGGGCAAAAGACAGTCAGAAATCCAGCAGATAAATTGGAAAATTTTGAAATCAAATGAAATTTGACAGGTGAATTTTGACATTTTGAAAAGTCAGAGGCTGAACAAGACTTGCTTGGAGCAATTTTAGAATCAAAAGCTTCAAGCATGCCAGAGTTCAGTTTTCAGTGCCAAAGTCCTAATTGGTTTAAGCCCTATAAACAACACAGAGTGGAAAAATATTAACACGTTAGTGCTGGCAGATCAAAGAACAGTGATTTCCCAAGGCCACTTTTGCAAAAGAGACAAGAACTGAGCACACATTTCTCAAGTACTAGCCCAGAATTTCCATCAGGAGATTCTTTTAAAAAGATTTATTTCCCAAATAATCTTTCAGATAATGCATAGTTCATCCCCCTGAGAGTAGGTCAAATTATCATCGAAGAATCACTACCCTGAAAAGACTCTCTGTTTTCTCTTTCATTGCGTCTTTCCTTGTAGATCACATTTTCTAGATGTCTGATAAAATTTGCTGGTTTGCTTTGCACACTTTCCAATTAGTACACGTCTTCTGAAGTGCACCAATTAAGATTAGTTTTGGGTACAGCACCAGGCCCATTAATGAGAATTACTAAAAACTCTCTCAAAACATAGCAGTTTGTGCACTTATGAAGTACACAATATAAGCAGAAATAAAAATAAATAAAACCTTTTGGAAATTCAAGTCTCCCAGAAGAGTCCTTTCACCTACTCAAGGATGCTGGTAAACAAAGTCAGATTATTACTCAGACAGTATCTGAAGTCACAGAAAGAGCAAAACACTGACATATTCTGGCAAAGTCACACAGCATCCAGAATGGGGACAATGATCTAATCCCACTGAAAGAAAAACACTTAGACACTCTGTCTCTATGTAATCAGAAATTCAGAAATATACAGACCAATGCCAAAACTTGTCATAAAGCTGAAAAAGCAAAATGACATGATCTAATAGTACTCAGATACCATTTTGTCGCTTGAAGGCAGTATTGTACTTATCTCAAGTAATGCGTCTGAACCTGAGCAAAAAGGAGCTGTTGTTCAGGAGGTATCTGCTAACATACACAAAGTTAATATTAGCTGCAACAGGATGATTTTTTACAAGATAAGCAGTAGCACAGACCAAGTCATACTTTGAACAAATGTGTTCGGGTGCAGTTTCTTCTTGCCTAAGAAAAATGATGCTCACATGATGCTCAATGGCTTCTCTACCTGTAGTGCAGTAATTTATGAATCCTAACACAGCTAAGAGCAAAATTTCAGAAAATTATCTATCAGTTTCCTGTTACAGATGGGATCCACCAACTTAGCAGGAGTTATGACAGTTTGAAATGGTCATCTATACGTGTATACTTGCAAGGTACGTGATAACAGCTGCACTCCTGCACTCCACAGTCAAGCACAGTCTTATATTCTCAATATAAAAGAATACTCAATAGTGAGGGTATCCTATCTCAGAAAGAAATCCAGACAACAGAAAATTTACCGCTAAGATAAAGTCTGTGGCAAAAAAACTTCTGCCAAGATGAAACTTAAGTTGTGAAGCAAAAATTGAAACACTGGTTTTGTCCTCTTAAAACAATAGCAAAGATATTCAGGTATTTATGGCCTGTACGAAGACATGAGTTATCATTATCAATAATAACAAACACAGCTGGCATTGCTTTTTGCTACATTAATACATTAACTTGTTCCCACTTTCTTCCAGGCTGCAAGCCACACAAAATTAATGAATGACCGGCTTCCAAACTGTGTCTTACTCCCATCCAAAAGCAACAAAAAATTAAATTTATCATATTTCATGCCCTTACTCTCTCAAAGAGAGCACTAAACAGAAGTGAACTGAGGAATGTAGGTAAAACGATGAAGGTATTATACTTGACAAATTTAAACTAAACTAACCTCTGTGGCTTTTGAAAGCCTTGATGGCTTTTGAAAGCTAGATGCTCAGAAATTACACTACCTTGTCAGACAGAATGATGTTAGAAAATGAGTCCTCTGGCAAAAACTCCGACAGAAAGAAATCAGAACAAACTAATTTTCATTAAAAGCAAAATTAAGAAACAATGCTATTGCTGCACATCTTGATAACACCTTATAGAAACCTTCATAAAACTGGCAACATTTTGTGCCGTTGAGTGGTTTACAAACATCAGAGAAATTACAACCAGTCAGTTTACTGGCCAAGTCTAAGTCAATTCTCTTCCTTGGTATGTGAATGACTGAACTCAATCAAAAAACTTCCCATACAACGACTTTCCCTGATCCACTTTACATTTGCTCCACAATCTCCTAACAGTGGTTTTCAGGGTTTTTTTTAAATTTTTTTCTTAATTATAAGAGAAAAACAACAACAAAAAATATTTTGGAATTTTAGATGGCAGATTTTGCGTTAATTGATCCAGAAAAAGGATGTATTAATCTCACGGAGACCTTACAGGCCAGTAGTACAATAAAACAGACCTTTCATAACTGAAATATTGACAATGCTAAAGACCAGAAGAGATTTTAATAACCGACCATCATGGGATAAAAAGTCAATCTCACCAACTAACGATTACAAAATTAAACTCCTTCACAAAGATCATTTGACTTGAGTCTTCCATCGGAGCTTATCTGTCTTTGTAAGTTATGTTGGTTGCAGTAAAAACCCACATTGCTTACAGCTCAGTCTTGTTATCAGTAATCTATTTGCAGATATTTCAGTGTGTTAAAAATGACAATGTGTCCTGGTTTGAACTTTAGAATCCTTTTAAATATAAAAAAAATTGTAATTTTTACACTAAATCTGTATGTTCAAGCTTTGCTTTTTTAGAAGAAAATGCTTTCTCATCTCCATTACAGTGTAATCCAGATTGATTGAAAATGCAGTTACAACACCTTAGTTGTTGTCCAAATCTTGTGTTTGCTGTTTGGCCACTGATAGTGTAGCAGGCACAGCTGCAGAAAAAAAAGTAGTACCTTGGAAACAGCAAAGGCTAAGTATTGTGGAACACTCTTATGCATAACATTTTAGGAAAGAAATCTGATTCAATTACTGCCAAGAGGCTAATGTAATTGAACAAGAATAGATTGCCGTAGCTTTGCAGAAAGCCCAAACAGTTGTTTGCTATGAGCAAAATAGTTCAGAATAACTCTGGATTATCTCTGCCGTAGAAGGGATATTACTTATGCAGAAATATCTACAATTTCTTCTGCTTTTCTTACCATTTCCTTTCCAAATAGTGACTTACCTTGAGCCTTCAGGAGTGTATAAAAGCACTCAGACGCAAGGCAAGTTACTATTAAAAAATATTACGTATCCACATATGAACCTTTTACAACTCTTGTTTTATTGAGTTCCACTTTTGTTCACTTCTCTCTCATTTTCTTTGCATTTTGCTTTCACAAAATAAATACAAAAATAAACTTGTATCTCATGACGAATAAAATAATTGGTCTGTGACTTCTCTGAATATGGCAAGACTAGCATGCTCCTTAACAAAAACAATGTGCATACGTCTTGGGAAAGAGAGGACAAAACTTGCTTTTTTTTGGCATTTGAGTTAACACTCTCCTCCTAAATGTAGTTTTTCATTTAATTCGTAATAAAATCTATATCATTAGGGAACTCAGTCTTCTTAGCTGACATTTTTGTATTATTATAGGTATTCAAGACAATTTAGAATGTTTCAGCATTTTCAAAGAAACTGTTATTTTACTGGAAATATCAAGAAACATCACTGGATATTGCCATTTTTTAACATTGTGCAGACTTAAATACAGTAATCAACTGTCTGAAAAGAGTCATCTCAGTCAATATACCTTTTTTCCTTTGGAAAAGGACTGAAAATAAGCCATGTCTTCGGGGTTACAAAATTATTATTTTTTGTAGGTAACACTGCTGTTCAATTTAACAAATACCATGTAAATACTACTCCCTCTAGTTAATCATTACTTCATGAATACTAAAGCACTAATTCCAGAAAGGAAAAATAACACACTTTAAAAAGAACTATGCTGGTGCATGTTTCATTGCCATATGCCATAAACTGCTTCTCCCTGAGGAATAGTTAGAATTGTTAGCAGGAGTAATAGTAATAGCAACAGCAATTAATAGTAATAGTAATAGCAGCAGTAATAAATTGTAATAGTAATGATGATGATGATGTACATGGACATTAATCTCGCTGATTTCCATTACTCCAAACAATCCATCTTCCATCACCTTTCTCCTTTCAACTCCAGTTTCATTTTTCTCCCACCTACCACCCAGTGAATATAAGAAAGCTGATGGGTAGTACTATTTTCTGAAAATAGGAACCATCCCTGAGACCATATTCATAAAGCAGATTTCTTGTGCACAGTATCTCATGTCAGTTCTGTAATTCACTCAGTGTTTGGTAGAGGGAAAAAGGAGATGTCTAAGTTCATTCATGGAGATGTGCAAGATAGGATTCACCCTTTAAAAACACAACAGAACAAATCTGTTTGAGCTTATCTCTCACATATATATTCCACATATCTCTGCATATAGGAATCTATGCACTTGAAAATTCTCAGCTAAGCTGCTCCTTCAAAGTCTTATAACCTGTATTTCTGAACTAAAAGTCACGGGCTTTCACTCACAGCAAAAGCTCACTTCCTTCCACTATACCACAAACAGCTGAGACTACAGCAGGAAACACTGACTTAAACTGCATTGAATTACTTGTGACAGTGCCAATATTTTATTGACCGTGTCAGTAACTGGCTCACCAAAGCAACACGTGTCATCTAGGTGAATGCAGAAGACAAAAGAGAGCGGAAGAGCAGCTCTATTTCAAACTTGCCTTTTGTCATTCCATCAATTTGTGCTAAAAATTTTACATGTTAAATTGAATGTGCAGAACGTGGAAGAAGAAATGCACTGCATTTTAAGTTGCTTTTAAAGAGCAACAATACACTCCTTTCTACAGTGAACATGCAAGTGTTGTTCTGTATTAATATTTAATTGGTTAAAACACTCCCATATAAATCATAAGAAAGATGAAGTTTTAAAAATAACAGCTTAAAAGTATTACTACTCCCTTTATGCCCAGAAGATTTTAAATAGCAAATGAAGAATACATAAGTATAAATTTTATATCTCATTTTAAAATATACTTGCACAAACTGCTAGTGAAACTTTAATAACGATCTGGGGACAATGTCTTGTAGCTGCATTATGACAGAGAAAAAGAAAGTAAAAAATGGCGAAGTTAAACATTCTCCAGTCCATTCCTTTTAACAGTTTAAATAGTCATGGCAGGAACTTGTTCATCATGATTACTATATTCTACAAAGGATGTGTATTGCCTTAAAATAGAAATGCTTAGATTAAACATTGCTTACATAAAACATTGGAATTATAGATAAAGAAACAAAACAGTACTATATTGCAAATACCTGGCAAAAAGAGACTTTCCAAAGTTAATAAACCACATACATAGATTTGTAAGTCTATTTTATTTACTGATATACATCCATTACCATGGTCTAATATTTATCTTGAGTTCAGGCAAAGAAGAAGAGAGACAAAAGAAGTACTAGGGCTTGAGAAAAAAAGGCCTGCAGGTAAGAATTCAAGAAACATCAGAGAGGCAGGTCAGGAGAAAGCTGAGGTTCAAGATCTTTGTTTTTCCTTAGAATAAAAGAAAATCACGACAAGAGCTCTGCACAGAAATGCAATACTCACATATTCTATATTAAAGGAAGACAGAGCTCTCTGCTCTTAAATAATCGTGAACATTGTAACAACCACTGTAATCTTAAGAGAAAAAGTAGATGCTTAAGTTTCAGAAAATACAAAGTTGAAGATTTGGATTTCTTGTTTTTTCTGATCAAAGCTGAGAGAAAGATGAAGAAAAAACAAGAGTAACTTTGCAGCTCAAACTGGTAGGGCTGACTCCCGTTCATTTAGGCTATGCTTCCACAGTGGACAAACACAAATTACATCCACTTGAGCATTTTCAGTTATGCTACCTAAACAGGCCTTTAAAGGAAAAATGACACACGGTCTTTTACAACAACCAGAAACTTGATTCTCTGATTGTGGTCTCTAGGCCACTATGTTTTTCGAATTTTTTAACCGAATACTTAATCTCTGGAAGAAAAACAAACTCAGAGACCATCTTTTCTTATTGTGCAGAAGTAGTCACAATGGCCTTCTCTTAGAGACAAATAAAAAACAAAGATGAAAAATTTATCCTAATTTTTATTCTCCTCTTCCATTTTGCTTGTATGTGTGGGAGAATATGGCTGTGCAGGAATATCTCATTTTGACTTGCTTTTTGAGCTCCCTTTTGATATTTTATTGACCATCAATTATCTGCAGACTATGGGCTACATGGCATTGCTTTAGGTGGCGCTGCAATTAAATCACAACACTCAGTGAGTACTGGAACTAATGAAGCTCAGTCTCTTAAAGATTTGGTTTTTATGGTTGATTGACTTCGGTGCCTAAGAATGCAAACTTCAGCTGAAGCCTTCTCTTATGACAGGCTTTTATAAGGGCTGGCTGGCTTATTGTTTACTCTTTCTCTCTCTGCTCCCCATTCTCCAGTGGTTAATAGTCTGCAGTTTAATGATGTAGCTGGTTCTTTGTTTGTAGCCCTTCCAGGGGACATATACAGAAGCTTTCTACTATACTCTGCCATCTATTTTCTCAAAGTTTGTAAGAATTTATCAGTCTTTGTAAGACATGTTTGAAGTTGGCCATGAACTCAACAAAGTTATAATGGAGATGTAGGGGTAATAGGTCACTGAACATACACACACACACACACACAGAGTAAACATGTATCTTGCTTCCACAGGAAGTGCAGCTAAAATAATTTGCCATAGTCTGATTTTCTTACCCAAAACTAAGTCTCCATTTATTTGGGAGAGAAAAAACCCAAAATCTTGCTACTGAAATACAAACAGAACAAAACTAACTATTCCCCTTCCCTTATTTAAATGTCCTCCCCATACCTCATGCCTTCTAGATACTCCTATTCTCTTCCTTCCTCCAGCCCAAACCGAGGTGCTATGCTCCCACACTCTTCTCTCAACTGCTAAGACCTCCATTCTCCACTGCCTGTCTCTATCTCCTCAGACATCCAAGCCACACCAGCCCACTTATCACCTGCTCCCAACCTCACCCTACCTCAGCCCCACTTCTGAGCCAAAGTGCAGGCACGCTTCAAAACAGTAACCCTGTATGAAGCAAGAAACTTCAGTGTTTCAATATTTACCTGCTACAATTTCAAGAGAAGTGAATTTACATTAATACATTTCACTCTATTGCTAGTGTGAAAACAGTACTTGATGAGATAACTGTACCTTTGTCTGCCTTCCAAATACATTCCAATATGCTCACAAAAAATCTGAGTTTTCTGAGTTTAGAAAAGACCTTGCAGCACCAGACTTAAAGCAAATATTTGTGTTCATCACAATAGGAGATGTACTAGCTTGTAATTTTTTTTTCCCAAAAATAAGTCCTACATCCCATGCTGCTAAGAGATAGCCCACTGGAAACAACAACACTTTGACAGCTTGTTTTCTTAGATTTTTAGGATTCAGCACACAAACCTCTAGGCTTATATGAAAAAGTAATAAATTCAACATTGATTCACCAGTACCTCGATGATGAACAACAGATCTGAAAAGATTACAATGTCAAGATATTGAAATAATTGTTTTTTTAAAACAGAGAGCCATTTTGGAAGAGGTTTGTATACAGGAAATCACATTTTATGGAACTATAGATAAAAATAAATGGCTTTTACCCCTCTCAATCACTCACATCCTTTAAAGTTACAACTTTTGAATTAACACTTTTTGGTCCAGGAGAAACATGTAGGAAAAAGATTCTCCTTATAATTAAATAAAAAATTAAACTAATACTGTCTAAAACCGCAGACAAGCAATTTTACCAATTTCTACTAACTGGAGTCAAGTCTTTGCAATTTGTAATTTTTTAATTTCTCCACAATGCTGTTCAAAAAAGCCGAATAATTTTAATGCGATTAGACACCAAATTCTTGCTAGGCATCAAGTTAAATTAAGTTTGCCCAAGGTGTCCAGTATTGTCCCAATACTATTGTGTATTATTTACGTTGCTACATATGCAAAAGCTCCTCATATTACAGACTAGACCCTTACTGTCAAATATTCCATACATAATAGTAGAATCCATATCTCATACCTGAAATAACAAGCAACATATGCACACCTCTGACAAATGAGAGGAAATATGAGCCAGTAAATAACTGGAAGGTGCGGTATCCAAGTTCCTTAACCATTGCAAAACCACAGACTTTAAATTGTACACAGTAAAAAAATAACTAAAGAGGGATTCTACTTTAAGCATAACATGAGAAAATCATATACCACCATAAGGACAATTGCCCCTTACTTAACATATAAACAAGATATTTTGTTATGACAATATGTATTTAAGGTATAGTTTTACAGACACAAACATATATGTGTATATAAATAAAACTTAGACATAACTATATTCAGCCTGCTTTCAGAATGTAACAATCATGGAATCAGAGAGAGAAATGTGAGGAGACTGACCAAATGCCAACAGTGCAGACATTCAGTTGTTATGGGGAGTGTTTATTGTCCTGGAACAGGAGCCAATATTGTGCATTGAAAAGCCATTGGTTAAAAGATCTGAAGACTGTTGGGAAGAAGGACCAGAAACTAAAACTTTGCAGCTGTTCTAGCTATGTTCCCTAATTGCTGAGTTGTCTGGCAATACTCTCCCGCATTTTGTGTGTGCCTTTGTAAAGCTGCACAGAGCCAGCAGAGGACGGATAATCCTAATCTCAAATCAGACAGCACTCAGTGGTCAAAGTCCACCTTGAGAAGAGAGATTGTTTTGAGCTTGGGAGGGCACAGAATACAGATTTCTGAAGTCTCCAGTTCTCTAACCATTATGATATTGTAGACCTGGTGATCACTGCTACCATGTTCCCCTTTGCTTCTGTCCTTACTGCATTTTCTGTACTTCATGTTGATTTCAGATCTTTTGTGTACTAAGGGATATGCCCTTAACCGTGCCTCTCTGATCCACCCACCATGGATGTCAGATGATAAACTACCTACTGTCTGGACCCCAAACAAACAGGCATATGTCAAGCAGCAATTCTTCTGCGGCGATGAAGACGTCAGGTGCCACTGCACACGCTTAGGGACACCAAGCGTATCCACTGGCAGACTTGGGTGACTACATCTATAGGGTTTTGTGGCCAGTGTTCTGGAAGGTATAATTTAAGTTCCATGTAAACCACATTTCAGGAATCTAAATGCTTTTTCTAATACAGTAAAAAAAAAACTTGTCCAAAAGTTTTCTTACCCTGTATAAGTTTTATAATAATAAATCTCCATGTAAAAATTAACAACAATTACCAGAGAAATCTTCTCGCCACTCTCCTATGAGATACTGCTTTTTGGATTTTTCAGTTGGAAGGTTAGGGCTGCATAAGCAACCAACCTAACTACTTGCATTTAAGACTTGCCTTATATAACTTTGCTCCTTTCAAATAACAGAAACCACACATACACAGACTAGTTCTGCATGCCTTTGCTCAGGTGAAATCAGCTTGTATTTGAGTCTATTGAAGGCAGAATGATATGATTTCAGCCTCACCTTTTACTCTTAAGGAAATTGAATTATTACACTTCTACTTTTCTATAGAATTTTTAAACTATTCTGTAGTATGAGAGGATTATAGTTTAACATAAGGCTTTTGTAAGATGTTTGAGAAATTAAAAAAGAGCAGAAATGCAAATAGATGGTATTGTGTAGTAATATTGTGTGCTACTAGAGACATTAATTTACATTTTCACTGGCCCACTTCCTATTAAGTCCTAGAAGAGTTCTCTGGAAGTATAGTTTGAGTAAAACTACTGCCCCTCATCTAGACCTTCCAGTTAAAGGCTAGCAGTGCTCACTGCCAGTCCTCTGTGTGCAGTAAAACCAGCAAAAACATTTGCTGAAAAGGAAAGATACAGCTCCAGCCAGTGGACACTCTAGTCTTCCATAACCTAGATTTTGTAAAAGCCCATCCTAAAAGCCATGCTTATCAAAAGCACATTGTTCAACCATTCCAGAAAAGATCTATTAATATCTAAGGATAAACCCAGTGCATGCTGCAGTCTATTTTATAAGTATCTATTCTGAATCTGAGTTCTCCAAAACTCTCCTTGCTTAGCAAGGAAAAAGGGAAAAACTGTCTGAAATACACCCAAAGAGGCACTGTTAAAAACTTCCAGTAGACTCATTGTGCTGGTTTTGGCTGGAATAGAGTTAATCTTCTCCATAGCAGCTACTATGGGGCTGTGTTTTGGATTTGTGCTGGAAACAGCGCTGATCACACAGGGATGTTTTCGTCGCTGCTGAGCAGTGCTTACACAGGGTCAAGGCCTTTGCTTCTCACACCACCCCACCAGCGAGTAGGCTGGGGGTGGACAAGAAGCTGGGAGGGGACACAGCTGGGACAACTGTCCCCAACTGACCAAAGGGATAGTCCATCATGCTCAGCGTATAAAGCCGGGGGAAGAAGGAAGGGTGGGACATTCAGAACGATGGCATTTGTCTCCTCAAGTAACTGTTAAGTGTGACAGAGCCCTGCTGTCCTGGAGATGGCTGAACGCCTGCCTGATGATGGGAAGTGGTGAATGAATTTTGGTTTGCTTTGCTTGCTGACGGGGCTTTTGCTTTACCTATGAAGCTGTCTTTATCTCAACCCATGAGATTTCTGATTTTTACCCTTCCAATCCTCTCCCTCATCCCATTGGGGGTGAAGAGAGAGCAGCAGTGTGGGGCTTAGTTAATGGCTGGGGTTAAAGCACGACACTCATAAATGACTATCTCAGAAATATTGTGTACAGAAGCTACTTTCACATTTATTTAAAATAAATCTTCATGCAGACTCTTGCAAAGTTCCAGCTTTGGTTGATTTATGTTTTGGTAAATTCAGTGGCTTATGAAACCCTTATTTCAGCCCTCTAAAGAGCAAGCTCTGAAGCAATGAGGAAACAAAACCTGCATTAATTCCTCCTAGTCTTCAGCACTGCATAATAGAATCTGTAATATTTACTGGCCACAGCACAGCAGAAAAAATAAAGGTGGTTATCTGCAAAATGCGTAAAACTGTTTGCACTTTTTCAGATATTTAACAAGTACGTAACTCTGAAGTGTTGTTGGAAAAATGCAAGAATCTTGAGGGTTTATAAGACATTTAAACCCAAACTTGTGACGTTAACAAACTTGTGACATTTTGCATTCACAAGTGTATCAAACATCTTTTAAGAGGGAATAATACTTGGAATGTCACTGCTCCCCAGGGTGAGGCAAATGTATGACAAAGCTTCGTTTGAAACAGGGAACAACTTCAGCCTCACGTTTGGGCATAAACGTACTTTAAGGTTTGTAAACGTGGAGGGAAGGCCCGCGCATTTTTTTAACGGTGGCGAACGAGAACCGGCCCCTGCCCGGGCCGGGGAAGGTGCCGAGGTGTCGCTGGGGCCGCAGTCCCTCTCTCCGCAGCC
>NW_010417306.1:42535-45654 GCF_000710305.1 Buceros rhinoceros silvestris | reverse complement strand
GGGGAGGGGAGGAGGGTGGGGAATTAGTGGTGTCTGCTATTTTTTAAAATATTTGGGTGGAATAGTGGTTATTTTCATGATGAAGATGAATAGGTTTATAGGTGGAGCAGAACAGACAGATCATCCACCCTTACTAGATGCTCAGAAGTCGAATTCTTGTATCCATTTCAGAGGTGTGAAAGAGTTTTACCTGCCACTGTTAATGCTCTCTTACTACTGCTGCTTGGAGGTTTTAATATACCTCTGAGGTGCCCCAGAAACAGAAGACTGCAAGACAGCCAATCCCGAGGAAAACCCTTGGCTTTTGAAAAAGCAAGCCGAGCAGGCCCAGTGCCATAACACTGTGTTTGATTTGTACACTGTAGGGTGGTTTCTTCTGCATTTTGCCACACTCTGCTTCCGAAGGAAATTAGACCATATGGTGAGCAATTAGCCTGTGTGTGTGATTTACCATCTTTGCCTCTAACAGGTGGGGGTATCCCAGCAGGAACGTGCCAGCAGGATTTTTGTCACTCAGGTGTCTGCCTCTGTGAAAGGGCACCCTCTTCCACTGCCAGTCTCCATTTCTCCATCCTCCAAACGACTGAAGTGCAGCGTGTTGCCTGATGCTTGTCCATCTCTGCTGTGCCACTGCTAGGTTACTTTTTGAACTGGTGTTTTCAGGAAGCTGTTTTCAGCTTCCCCATTATCACTGTCACTCCTGTGTTCAAAACATACCATGCTACTGTGACACGGCACCCCATTCTACTGCCTTCCAGCTCTCTGAGCTCTAGGCCTGCCACCCTGCCTTCCAGGAGAGCAAACATTGCGATTCTCCTTCCAGATGGCTGTCAGGGCAAAGGGGTCCTGCTAGGTCCCAGCACACTTCTGCCCTTTCTTTTTGGGAGCTTGAGATCAGCAGTGGATACAGGGACCAGAAGGTCCTTTTACGGCAACAAGGGATTTTATTGTCCCTGCTCTTTGTGTGCGTCTCTCTTTCTTACCACTGGGGAGAATCACAGCACAAAAGATGCTCAAACCAAGAGCAAAAACCTTTTTCAGGTTCACCAGTATTTTTATATCATCCTTTCTTAAGTCCAAATTTCCCCAACTCCCCCTTTCTTCTCCCTCTACCTTGTCTTTCTGGCTGAAGCTCTTGCAGAGTTAATGAATCCAACATCAGCGGGCAAAGCAACACAATAATCCAACCAAGACAAAGTAGTCATAAATTATTACAGGCAGCTCCAAATCCAATCTGCTGTTGTCTTGGTGACTGACTGGGAAGCACCAATAATTTTTTTGTTTATTCTCAGGCTGCATGATGTCATCCACATTTGTCTCTCTTCCCTCTCCCCTTTTCCCCACCCCTCCTTTCCCAGCCCCTGATGTTACCCCCTCTCTCATCTTGTTTTCTGATGAGAGAGCTTTGGAGTTTAGCAATCCTTGATCTTTGAGTACTCTCTGCTACTGTACCTTTTTCTTCGTCATTTTATTATCTCTTTAAAAAAAGCTCAGAGGCACTGAACCCTTAGTCCTGTGAAAAGTCCTCTTCTCCCTGCAGTTCTTGCATTTCCTTTTTATAGACTGTCGTGAAGCCCTGTCACGTGTTAACTCAGTCCAGGACCATGTATGCCACTTTGTCACCCTGCTGCGTTGTGTTCCTTTGACGCCTTTCTATCAAGCACATTGGTATTTCTACAGCCAATCTCTGACTTGAAGAAAGCAAATAATGGAGCTGACCTCATCCTGGAAAATAAAGCAGTCTTTTACCCAGCCACATGGTAACAAATGGGCTCAGGACACCATTTCCCTTTGGCACCGCTTCTTTGCTCACTGTTTTTCTGCCACACATGTTCTGCATAGAAGAAAATTCTAATAATTTGGGTTTAATTTTTTTTTTTAAATTCTCTGCTCTCTAATTCTCTGGGGTTTTTTTAGTGTTTTCATGATGTCTAGAGAACACATAGGGATGAGGAGGTTTACACCTTCTTCAGTTATATGAGCAATGATAGACAGGAATAAATTATATCATATATTTACTTAAGCTAAGTAAATATTGTGTCTTCCATTGAGAGGGAGTACAGAAATTTGCTTAGACAGAGCATATATCAAATGTGGAAAACTGCAAATACAGAATGTGTTTATATTTGATGCCACAATACATGAGAGCAAGGAGTTTAAAAAGGCAAAAAGAGATACGTAATTCCTATCAACCTACCCGGGTGCCTTTGCTCCCTCCGAAAACTTCCTCTTTTAAAGTTGAAGGCACTCTGCAAGAATATAAGCACACGCTACATTTAGGAATTAGCTAATTGGGATGTTCTAAGCCTGTAAGGCAACATTTTGAAAATTTGACAGTAAGACAGCACAACATAGAGAAGTTCTTTGTAAAAGTGGGTGGTAGGGAGATGTTTGGTCCAGAATGGTTCATTGCAGTAAGATCTTGGTACCATGCATTAGAACTAAAAAAGTTCCTATTACTAACTACAGATTATAAAATAGGTGGTTTATTTTCACCCACAATTATAAAAGTGACTTATCAGGTTTCTATTCCATGTCCTAAACAGGGCCATGGAAGTACATTCCTTGAATGTTCACAGTTGAGAGTTTTAATTTCCAATTCCCATAAATAGTTGCACTACTAAAGATGATGCTGTCATTACTCACCTTAAACAAACACAAATGTGAAAATGGCTGGAGTTCAATTCAGCAGAGTAAATACCTGTAACTCAGCTATGTGTGGAATAAATTCTTCTTCGAAATGCTGAAATACGTGCTTGCCTGAATGCGTATCAAATTTACATCTGAGATCAGAGAAAGACCCAAGAAAATGATGCCAGTCATATTCTTGGCAAACATCAACAGGGTAATGCTGTCAAATATGGTATAAATTTCCTCTTAACACGTTACACATTCTGCTTATCTTGCCTCACCCACAGCCGCGCAGACAGGAGAAGGTGGAGGCTTGTGACAGGTAGGTGACCAGACAGAACCAACAGATGGCCCCTGAACACCCAACAGCATTGAGTGTGTCGGAGACCACATCCAAACAGTCCAAAACAAAGAAGGATTCTCCACCAAGAAGAAAAAAATACAGGAGAGGACTTCTTCAACTGATACACTAAATCAAGGAGTCACAA
>NW_010417306.1:37130-42431 GCF_000710305.1 Buceros rhinoceros silvestris | reverse complement strand
AGCAGGAATAATCCTGTGTCCTTGGTGACCTTAGAATAAAACACATCTGTGAGCAGAGGATCCAAAAAGAGGTCCAAAAAGAGGCTGGTAAAATAGTAGAGAAGGGAAGAAAAGTCAAGGAGTAGCATCAAAAAAAGAATAGATGGAAAGAGCTAGGTGGAGAATTGAGAGGAAGTTTTCTGTCATGATGCAAACTACTCATGGCACCCTCTGGCCATGGTTCTTCATGCAACAGCATTGTGGTTTAGGATAGGTTTCAAAGTCTCCACCTACCTTCTTTTGCTATTGCTGATTTTTCCTCACCAAACCCTCACTTCTCTTGGCACTGTCTCTTCTTGCAACCTGGATAGAGGAATTGCTGCCACTTGAAAAAAAAACCAGCATAAATAAAAATGGAAAAAAGGGCTGTTGTGAAAGAAAATAGATGAAAGGGTGAGGATTGATCAAGATGGCACCGTTTCTAGAAAGTCAACTTTGCCAATCTGTCCTGTGTGCCTTCACAGTTACACCCCCCTCTGACACTGCTGTGCTCTCGTCCCTTGCAAAGCCAAAGCAGGTGGGTAAATCAGATGCCTCACCCCTTCTGCCTGCCCGGCCCCCATCCTGCTCCCTCAGACGGGGGCAGGATGGGCTCCTCAGGGAGCCCAGGGGGTCAGGCACCCACTGCTCAGGCATTTGAGAGCGGCTCTGATGGTTGCTTCCCCCCAGACAGAAATCTGATTTGAAAGGACAGGCTGGAAAGGTCGGTGGAGTAGTCTGACACTCCCCTCTGTGCAGCAGCACTGCTCTAAAGGAGAAGTGAAAGGCAGCCTCACCTTCCCAATCCCCTCCGCAAGCCACCCTACCATTCGTTAATGGTTGTTAATATACTCTCATGGAAAGTGGGGTGCTTAAAAACACATTTTAAAGATGAAATGGCCTCAACCACTTTTTGGAAAGTGCCCTATATGGCTGATACGAGTTGCAGTGCAGTGAAAGCACTTCCACACTCAGCAGCTCTTCCTGGTTTGGGGATTGCAGGTGGGTCAGATGCCATAACCGGATGCTAACATAAGCAGACGTAGAAAGCTGAAAGGTTAGCAGACTTTTTCCAGAGAACTACCATGTTGTGAAAGGCCACAGAAGCCACAAAGCCCACCGCTACTGTTCACTGCATATCACAGCTAGAGATGGCCTGTTTTATCCACTAGCAGGTCAGCGTTGTACAAAGTCCAACAAAGTCCCATTTTAAGCATCTTCACTTATATCTGGCCTCCAGTGCTCCAGTTACATCTACATATGGCTTTAAGTTTCTTGGAAAATCCAAGGATAATGCAGTCTTTCTGAGAGGTACTCAGCCAGTCTCTGTGGATGTCCACTCTGTATCACAAGAGCTGAGCCGGATTATGTCTGGATGCTATAGGGCAGGTTGCCTGTAGGTCAGTCTTCTGGATAGTCCTTTGGGGCAGGTGTAGGTGGCAATGTAGAAGGACCATGCTGTTGAACCCTTGAATATTGTCTATGAATTCAGTAGTGAAAGATTTTCTTCTTTTATTAAGTACTCTAGCTATGCACGGATTAGTTCAGATATGTGCACACATACATATTTATGTGCACATATGTATGCAAATATATATATTTATACATATTTTATAGTATATTAATTTCTTATGTATAATCTCTTTTCTAAACAGATGGTTGCACAGAAAACCACAGCAGATCTTGTCAGATAAGTATTAGACCTGTCAGTGGGCACAAAACAGTATTTTTTTATTACACAGATTATTAATCTCTTGTTACTGTAGGTTTGAATCCCACGTGAGAGCTCACATCTACCTGTTTGTACACATCCTAACTGGGAGTGATTTACTGCTACTTAGGAAAAGGATCACACATTTTTTGTGGTGTCCCCACCTTATTTGCAAGTTAATGCACAAAGCAGACCTTAGGCAACCTTAATTTAGTTTGCTCTCTTTGCTCTCAAATCCCTCATCTGTACACTGCCATTCAGCGCAGCAGGGGTGTCAGGTTCCCAGACCAGAACAACTCCACTCCCTCTAATTATTGAGTGAACTTTGTCTACGGCTTTCACTGAGGTAATGGAACCCACAGGGAGCAATGATCAGGTCTGAAGTATAATGAAGGTCACTCTCATCAAGATATTTATTTCTATAAGTTAATAGGAAGGCGGAAAAACACCTATCCTGAGCTGTAAAAACCCTTTGTTGTTGTATAAGCTACAACCAGCGGATAAAACTGTATTACACAAAGAAACAATAAGAACTTCTGAAACGGAAAATGAAGAAAAGTGCTTCGCACTGCACATTACTCATTAGACTCTCCAAAGTCTCATTTTACCACTAGTATATCCCTGCTGAGGCGATTGGCATGCAGCTTGTGATGTGGCATAGCTGCTTAGAGCTTCCCAGGTTGCACAGGTCCAAGCTACCAGACAAGCAACCAGAGAAGTTAGAAAGACAAACACAGAAAAAAGATAAGATCTTTGTGAACAACACTCACTTCAGCTTAGACAGGTGGGGTAGCTAAATCAGCTACACAAAACATGGCTTCTTTTGCTGTCTAGACAAAGATGGAAAGACAGATTCTTCTCTTGATGTAGGGGTATGTTTGTGGAAGATCCAGCCAAGATAACCCTGGGAGATGAAGTCTCCCCTTTACCCACAGGACAGAGAGCGCACAGGGAGCAAGCAGCACTACTGAGACTCCCATGCTATGAGTGGGGCCTCTACAGTCAGAAACTCAAAGCTACGGACTGTTAATCGTGAAATCTAACCAGACTATGGGAGTAGTGAATGAGATTAGTTTTTAACCACTGGGTGAGAAATCAAATATCTTTTCAAGTGTTTCAAATAGCTAAGCTCAAGAAGCAGGTCCAAGGACAGGGGTGTTAAGAACAGGTTCGATTTTAGTCTTCAAATGCTTTCAAAAACCATCAGAACACAGTGCCAGCTACTGCTGCAAATCCGAGCACTGTTTGTGGGGCTATTGCAACTGATAACAAGGTGACTTCTGTTTTAAGTCAACTCCTCTAATGCAAACAAACAAGCCAACCAACCAACCAACAACTAATAATCTCTGCAAGTAAAATCTCATTCCAAGAAAGTCAAAATGGCATTTGTGAATGAAGTTTTCTTTAACACTATTAAAGCCGTAACATGGCTTTAAGGTCTGGTATGACTGGGCCACATGTCCATAAAGTTGATCCTGTTTTCTTTTGTTTTGATTCCTCAGGACCCTATATAATTACTCTTTCCTCACACCCAGAAAAAAAATGAGGACAAGAAAGCTCATTGTATTTTGTATGTAATTGTAAAACAGACAACGAAAACCTGGCACATTACTTATTTCAGTTCTTGGAGGCTCCTAAATAAAGTATGTTTTGCCATTGAAGGATTCACAGGAGCACTGAGGAACAGTTGAAGGACCCAGCTTTCTTCCAGAAAGGGTATCTCATGGTATGTTTCCATCCATGAATTTTTGATTAAACAGATATTTGAGTATGCTGAATCTCCAACTTTTGTTCTATTATCCAGCTATCAAACCTTATAATGGCTTTTAAATCCTGCCTTTTCTTTCTTTTCTTTTTTTTTCCTGTTGAAGCTGTGTTTGGTTGGTTGGTTGGGTTTTTGTTTGGTTGGTTGGTTGGTTTTTTTTTCAAACTGCCTGCCTGCCTGCTTCCTAACCACAGACTTGTTGACACAACTTCTGGACAAGTTGACCTTCATGTCTGGTTGATTTCATAACTGTGTCCTATTTTGATCCTCTGGGCAACCCATCCTGGCTGTGCCATGCAGTTAGGAATGTCTTCCTTGAAAGAGTCGCCCAGCCCCTTCCTCACAGACAGAATCTTCTGCTCAACACAAGCATGTCTGAGATTTTCTTCAACAAAAGCACACTTTCAAATTAATGTCTTTGCCTGGGATTTTGCGATAATTCTTGTCCTCTATTACTCAGAAAGTTCTGAAGATTTCTTGTTTCACAGCTATAAATATAGGTGGCTTTTTCCCTTTTTTTATGAAGCTCGGCTATTTTGTTTCCTCCTAGTGTCTCCGTTAACTATTTAGGATTTTCCTTTGTAGCCTTTTTTGAAATGTGACAAGCATTGTTCTATCTTCACAGCTCGAAACTTAAAGTAAAATTTCAGTACTCTATTTTGCCACGTATCTGTCAGTCACAATATGTAATGTAGCCAAGATGAAAATAAAGGCAGCTCTCTTGAAAAACCCTGAGCACCCTCCAGCCCTACTAATTTCAAGGGAACTGCAGCTTATAAACAGCTCTGAATCCTGACTTCCCCGTCTGACTTGTCTCGTTCATGCAGTCTTCTGCTCCTTTGCAAAGCACATAACAAATGCCACCACTTGTGCCTGGCAAAATTTTCCCACAGTACACTGGAAGACTGGTATCTGCTTCCATTAAAGCAAATGGGTTTAAAACTGTCCCTTTGCATTTATCTAGCAATGTCCTGCTTAAACTGTCCTTTTAGCTTAAACTCCAATTACTACTTCCTGAAGTGGTTCCTATTCATACGGAAGGGAGTACTTCGCTCAGGTTTGTGAAATGGACAAATGAATTATTGTTATTGTTGCATGTCCAAAATATCGTGCAGTAACCATGTCAAAGTAAGAAAATAACATCTTTAAATTACCTTAAAAACCAAACTCTTCTATTGGTATCAGTGTTGAAACACTGATTTCTTTTCTTTTTTTTCATAATTTCATGTAGCTCTTCTTTCTACCGCATTTTTAAGGTGCATAACTAACTGTTCAGATGGTTTAAATGCACATTTCTACTAATTTTGAAGAGATTTTGCCACATTGTACTAACTGAAGTTCTGGTAATTTAAATATATAGCATTAAAAAGGAAATACACGTCTTTTATGTTCTTCTTTTCTGCGCTATCAACACTTTCTATTAAACAGCACCACAGTCTTCTTTCTACTACAAAAGGCGCAGACATCAAAAACAACCAACTCAGTGAAGAGTTTTATTGGCCACAGTATCTTTACAGATTTGGACAAAAAAGAAGTTATTGATATGATATAATATAATTCTGCTATGGAAAAATTCAGACTTGCAGCTATCTCATTTTTCAGAAGCAATGATGGCAGCTTTAGGGTCAAGATAACATAAACAACTGTTGTCCTTTGACCAAGCTTTGAACTTATGCTTGCTCTATGTTCTTCCACCTTGGCTACTACCAGCGGAACAAGATAAAAGAAGATATTTTCAAATAAAAATGAATGTTTGTAAAATGTATTACTGGAGTCAAATACTTAGTAAAACTTCTGACCTTCAGTC
>NW_010417306.1:31029-37033 GCF_000710305.1 Buceros rhinoceros silvestris | reverse complement strand
GCTGAATTCAAAACACAAAGGTGGCTTTGAAATACTGCAAATTGGGCCCAGCTGACATTTAAACATCAATTCAGAATGTGTCCACCCCCAAATATCGATGCATCAGAAGTGGAACTATCGATTTTTTTTTCAATGACATGTTTCAGCCATCCGCTTTCCTTTCTCTAGTTTTACTTCTGCCAGTTCTTATAATTAATAGACTATAGCTGGGGCTTCACGTACAATGAAATCGCTCACTTAAAACAAAAATATGCCAAATAACTGTGTTTGCCTAAAAACAGTGCCCAGACTTTGTAGTACCATACTTCTAGCTCTGCTCATCCAGCTCCTGCTAACAGGAATGTTCTATAGAACAGATGTTGCCCGTGGAAGGGTTGTGTAGTGAGTCCGTGCCCTAAAGGACAGCTAGGGTCCAACCCATAAATTGCTGAGATCCTGGCAGCTTTCAGGCTTCTCAGAGTAATACCTACACTTGGCTTAGCCTGGATTTTTGTCCACAGAATTCCCCAGGCCACCGTTTTGGAAAGGCTGCTCTTCATCACGCTTCTGCCACAACAAGAAAAATACCTTCAAGTACCTTGGCTCACACTTACCTGCCATCATATGAGAAAGAAAAAACTCTCCTGGACAGATACAACTATGAGCTTCATCAAAACGTCCTTCTTGTCCTCACTTGGGTGTTCAGTCACCTCCTCTCTCTCTTCAGGTCTTGGCCTCTCTGCTCCCCATGACAGAGAGCTTCAACGCTGAGGAGAGAGGATGCCAAAAACAAGCTGAGGATTCAACTTGAGTGATCTCTGAATTAGATAAAATTAAGCAAAAGCTCAGGCCCTAGCCAAATACAAAATAACAGACATAGCTGTATTTTTCTCCCTTTCCCTCCTAGTGTATAATTCTTTCTCCAATTTTCAAGCATTCTGGGCAGATGTCTGGGAAGGAAAGCTGAAAACAGGAGGGCAATAAGATAGGGACCTTACAGTGTAGGCCTGAAGAAGACAACAAAAGCAGGGATGATTGGAGGAGGAGGAGCTGTGCACCACAATACTGCAGGTACTACTATTATTCTGCCAGTAGCAGCAGGTGGGGAGCTGCGAGGAAAGAGCTATTTGGCCAGGCATTTCTGAAACTCATCTTGTTTATTAGCATCAAACTAACCCTTGATTTGTTGTTTGGTCTTGGGTTTTGGTTTGTGGGGTTTGGGGGTTTTTTGTTTTCTTTTCTTTTTTTCTGAGGGAGGAGTTGTAATCTACTCTGTCTACTTCAGCTCTGAATCCTGGCAACCTGGCTGGCCATATGGCACTTGAGGAGAGTTCTGCTTGGCTCCCCATTGTGTCTGACCACTTTGTATTCTGATATATCCAGGTGCTCTGCAAAGACGGAGGCAGATCGTTGTCCCCATTTTATGAATGAGGAAACCGCGACAGATACCACGGGGTTTGTTTGGTCCTCCTTGGGATGCAGATCCAAGATTAGAGCAGTGACCGCTTGGCACGCTCCTCCTTGCTGGAACAGTGCATTGCCTGGATGGCACGATGGTGGCACAGGTGTAAGGCAGCCAAAGGTAGGCACAAGCTGTTCAATTTAGATGATTATCCACTTTTAAGTGCATCCTCCACTCCACATTTGAAAAACTGATTGTGTTATTATGTTTCTCCTCACTTCCAGATGCAGCCAAATGCATTTCTGCTCACACCAGAGACCAAGGGGCACAGTCTTCCCAAACCCTAAATGTAGGTACTTGACACATAAAGGAAAAATACCCTGACTGATTTTATTTTATTTTATTTTTAATTTAAAAAATCCTTTAATTAAAACAGTTACCAAAAAGTGGATAGAAATTTTCAGTGACATGAAATTGGGTAGAAAAACAACAGAAAGGAAAAAAAAATTAAGCCTACTGTTAAATCTTTGAGACCTGGGATGTAAAGAGCCGTCTGAAGTTAATGGAGAGCCTGATGAAAAGTCTTCCCCCCTGATCTCCAGCTCCATTTGTAATGCATTGTCCTAAGCTACTTCATCTGAAAAATGATTCAAAGAATAAACACATTCATACTTTTTGCTGTTATGGCCCAGTATATTTAGTCAAAGAAATTGGGTCAGTGTACTTTTTATTTTCTTTCCATTCTACTAACTCCACAGGATACTGGCCAAATTCCAGGCATCCTGTGTTCCATTCCTGATTTCATAGACACTGAAAAAAATAACACCAATGAAAAAATGGACTGTGGATGGCTCAGCTGACACAGCCACGGGCAGAAAATGGCTGGTTGTTGCAGCATTATTATCCACAAAGCTATCCCGGCTGTAGGTTTTGTTATTTTACATTTCACCCTGCCAACCCTGTCTATTGGTTGTTGCGACCAGAGCTGCCGCTGCTGCTGCTGCAGGGGAGAAAGTAAAAAATAAGATAACAAAGATGGAACAGCAGAAGCAGTGGCTGGTGCTGTGAACAGACACAGTGGAGCACTGTAGGTATAACCTGTTACTAGCTTGATTAATTAATTGGTCTCTGATACTTATTTCGTTCTACCTTGTGAGAGGACTAGGTCACCTTAATTGAAGATGGTAACTTGGAGACATGAATGTGAGATAAAACAGCTTGTGAAAGGGACACTGGAGGTGTCTTTCTGGTGTATGGGGGGAGGGGCGAAGGGACTATAGTTATATGCATGTGTACATGTATATGTGTGCATATTATGCAAGTATATTCATAGACACAGGACTAAAAGCTCCTGAAATCTAAAAGCATTTTCTAAACAGTTTTGGGAACTATCTTCTCTCCTTATACGATTATATATCTAAGCAGTCTTACTTACAGAGAAAGAAGCTTTCTACACCTACTCTTGCTATAATGATAATATATACAGAGGGTGTTGGAAAAAAAAAACTAATAAATGCCACCATATGACTCCCAAATAAAAACAAATGTACCTTAGAATGTCGAATTCCTTAGAATAATTTATCTATGAAGGTAATAACTTTTTTAAAAATTTCCTTGTTCCTCAGTTGTTGGGATTTGTTTCCTCGTTTGTTTGTTTTGCTGTCGGTTTGGGGTTTTTTGCCAGTCTGAACAAAAAGGACAGAGAAGTTGACAGTCTTAAGACAATATGTGTGTGTGTGTGTGTGTATGTTTGTAAATGTATGCATGTAAGAGGGGGTAAAAACAATAGGAAGGGTTTTAACAGCTTGGAAATTTAGTCGATTCAAAGAATATCTGACCCTTCCTAGAGCCCCATAGACTCGGGTGTTCAGGTTGCCACTGCAGCCTCTGATGGGAGCACCCAGTAGGGCTGGGGCAATGGTGGTGCTCAGTTTATCCAAAAGACAAGCTGTAGCTTTCTGATCAAGCATGATGTCTCCAGCTATTGCTTGCTGAATTAGTTTTGAATGACTCATCTGCCCCTCATACCTGTGGAGCAACCTCATCTTTCATTGGGGCAGCAAACAACCCGGGGATTTTCCTAGCACTCTTATCAAGAGGTAAGTAACACCATTATTCTTGCAAAAATGAGGCGCTAAGAAATCCCTAAGTAAATCACTGACACAGCCGGGAATAAAGCTGGACTCACCAGTTCCTACAGTAAGCAGTAGAAAACTCATTTCCTTTTAGTCAGTGGGGAAAGACAGATGAATTCTCACTGGGGAGCAGGGAATGCCGCAATAATTCTATAAAATCCAACAATTATCAACCACTGGTTTTACTAAAATAAATCCTATTGTAACACACACAATCTGTGAAAACCAAAACAACACAATCCATTGTTAACGAACTAAGACTGTTAGTAGCCTGTTCGCACTTATCAGACTCCTGCCAGAGAGCAATCACGTTCTGGGAAAGCTTGTTATGGACCATCTCACAATCATTAACAGAGATACACCTCCAGTCCCCCACAAGACAAGCACTATCTTAACAGAGGTAAAATTGAGTAAAACACGAATGAAGGCTATAAGCGGTGAATTCTGCCAGGTAATAGTGAAAATAATTTTGGGATTCATTTTCCTGATTCCTGTTTACGTTTTCCTTCTGGAGCAAATGAATGTTCTGCATTCTAAAAATGAATGTTCTGCATTCACTAAAAGCACCAGGACATGTCTTCAGAATGCACTGTCTGAGGTCAGGATGTTTTTGGCAGAATTTGGAATACAACCCTAATCCCCGACTCCCAGAGGTCTCTCATCAGTGAAGGATTGCAATCAAACAGAACGAAGCATTAATCAAACAGAAATGATTGTCATGAGGTCAGAGCACACGGAAAAGTAAGAGAATATTGGATAGGAGGTAGGACAAGGAAGAGATAAAGAGGTGTTGTTGAATAGCACAAATTCCTAACCTATTTATAACAACTTGATTATGAAGGTGAGAAGTAACTATCAAAGTAGGGAGATGATAGCCAACAACTGTCTGTTGGAGAGATCCTGGCACCACGTGACTCCGCAGTGTAGTACAGTTAGTGGAACTCTGCTCTACTTTAAAAAGCGGCAGGTTTTTTACAGGGTTGGGGTTTTTTATTTTTCACTCTTTCGTTTTGAACTTGTCAAAAAAGTGATCCTACTAGTCACCCGCATAAAAGCACTGACTTTTGTAAGCAAGAAGGCACTGAAAGAGACAGGCTCAGTGCTTTTAGCTCAACATCTTCAGCACAGAGGTCACAGCCCACACAATCACCCAAGTAGGGAAGGTGATACATAAGGTTTGGGCGACTCAGTCACCTGGCTCAGAACTTGCATGCAGCTGAACTGTCATTTACCCCGTATCAGCTCCAGAAGTCCAGTGCTGAGGTAAATTGAAGGGTAGCATGGGAAGTTAACACTCAACTGACTCAAGGGCTGCACAATGGCTAAGTTTGGAATTAATCCAGGTCTGAGATTTTTCTGAGTTACCAGTCGTTTTAGCCTGAAGCAGACAGCAACTCTCAGAAAAGAGAAGGAGCGGGTGAGCCTGCCCACACTAGAGAGTTTACAAGGAATTTCACTTGGGTTCTGCATCAGCCTCATAACAGAATTTTCCCACTCACTTGTATAGAAACCAAACGTTGTGAGACTGTTCCAGGAAAAACAAAGCTGCTTGAGTCAAGAAGCCATGAGTAAAAATTCAAGTAGCAAATTAACCAAGTGCCTAATATTACATGCTGAAATCAGTTATCTGTGAAGAAATCATGGCAGTCCTTCACAAGTGTGACCTGAATTTTATGTCTTAGCTTCAACACACTGTAAACCACTTCCCTTCCAAATGGAATACAAACTTAAATAATGACACTTAATTTGGTATTTTCATAAAATCAAAATAAAAGGCATTACTAAGGTTCAACATGTTCAAAAGAAGCGACTCTTTGCAGTCTATCAATTACAGCAATAACAAGGAGCTTCCAAAAACTATTATTCAGAGGTGACTGTGCTTCTGTGGTGAGCAAAGTGATTTCCATTACAGCTTTCGCCTTTGCAGAAGAGGAAAATATTCACATAAGACAGATTTCCCCTCCTTTTGGTGTTTGGTGGGGTTTTGTACGTACAAACACATTTCTTGCAAAATGTTCCTAGGTCACAAAAATTTCAGCAACAGAGTCACGATATGTTTTCTGTTGTCAGTAGGTAGGTAGAAACTACAGGACAGCTTTTTGGTGTGTTTTTCATTACAGAATAGGTTGCAGGGAATCAGACACATGATTTAACATATGTTAGATCCTGTAGACAGATTTGAGCTTAGCAGTAAGCATGCGGCTAGTCTAATTTAGAGGAATTATAAAATTAGGCAGGACTATTTGTAGGATTGGGTAAGAGATTCGGTTTTAGACTCACAGTATTTGAAGAATCTGATTGATTCCTTATTTTTGAAGGATAATTCCCTTCATTTTGTGACATTAACTAGCGTACAACAACCAGTTTCTCAGTGTCAAAGATAAGCATCCACTCAGGACAACAGCTTGGGCTCCTTAATTCCTCCGAGCAACGTCATAGCAGTAGATGCATGGCCAGTAGTGAGCCACAGACATCTGATTTCAGCAGG
>NW_010417306.1:25982-30893 GCF_000710305.1 Buceros rhinoceros silvestris | reverse complement strand
AGCAGGATCCATTTTTTACACTCTGTGTCCCCTGACAGACCTGGCCAGACACCTCACCTTGATAATTGCCTCTGATAGAAAAAAAAAAAAACTCTCTTATGCTGCTGTGGGAAATAAAAGTAGCTTCTGCATTAAGCCATTTATCCTTAATAGATGTCTTAGTAGATCCTTAATAGATAGTGGGTTTTGCTTATCCCTTGTAGCATCTTTATTGCCCTGGTATTTTCTCAGAAAAATCTTCCACTGACTTCAAAGAGATTGGTGTTTTATTCTACATATTCAAAATTATGTATTGTGTACTCACTAGGTTTATCTAGGAAGAGCAGGAAAGGGTGACACAGCATAATCTGACAATACCACATGGATAACTATACCTTAAACGGTGGATGATATTGTCTCTCAGAGAATTTTACAGGCTGAGTAAAGGCTCTCAAAGAATTTTACAGGCTGACACATAAAGATGTACTAATAAAAATTTAAATTAAAAAAAAATTAATGTAAGTTTTTTCTCCTTTTTGTCCACAGAATATACATTGAGACTCACAACACCTTAGCTTGACCTTTTACAAAACTATAACACAACAGGATATAAAGAGTTTATCACATGTCTGCATGTGGAATTGGGACTTAATATTTAGCAAGGCTTTTGTTTATAAAATAGAGTATAACAATGAAAAAACCACATATAATGTAGCAATTTTGCCGGCAAGATATTTTATCACCTTCCCTCAGAGCTCAAAATAGAGAAGTGACAAGGTAAAAGGGCAAGAGACAGCCATCTTTACCATAGAATTCTTCAGTGATGCTTTATGTTAGACCGCTTCTTCTAAAAGAGAAGTCCTCAAAAATACCATGCGGATTATCAGTCTTACTCTGGAGTGCAGTAAACTGACCACTACGTTAAATGCATCTGTTAACAAGTGTTATTTGCTATACTTTGCATGAGAAGTTTGTGCCTTTCTGATTTTTTTTCCAGTTTAACTTGCTCTTTCCTTAGAGACGTCAGGAATGAGTTGTTTCTGGAGTACAGGAAAAAAGATTTTGCTGCTGAGCTCAGGTTTCATTTCACACTGCTACAAGCTTTGCCCACTCTTTCTGAATCATAAAGCATGACAACCCCATTTACCTACTATGACATTTCTTTATGAATAAGGTTTAATCGTCAATGAAACGTCCATAACTCCTTTTACTCATCAAACCCTTTTTCATCAATTATCACTTCATGGAACAAACATTGCCTGGGCTTTAACTTACATTTCAAAATTGCTTCAGGAAAGTTAAAAATGCCACAAGTTAATCTATAATAAACCCACAGCTTTGTATCTGACAAGGCATGATAACTCGCTGTAAATGAAACTCCAACTAGTATGCTCAAAAAAACATGCCTGCTAAAAGAACATTAAATTTTCACCACACGCTTACGCTGGTTCCATACCATTGCATAATTTTTCTTCTGCTTCCAGATGATTAAATTCTCTAAACTTCTCCAGTCTTTTTCTGCATGTTATTTTTGTCAGATCAGTTTCTTGAACAAGCTCTCCTTCACCATAACACTTGCACTAGCACAAAGAAAGAAGCAGCACAAGCAGGGGAAAAAATGGTCAAGAGCATTCCCCTAACAGAAATATCTGTCTAACCCAGATTGAGTGATTACCTAACAAAGAAAATACTGGTAAAGCATCCAGATACAAGCTTCCTGGGTTTTTCAAAATGCCAGAATTAGACATCGGCTCTTCAGAATTAGGTAAAAGTGCATTAAAATACAGTTATTCCCGTTAACACAAGTCGTGTTAATATGTTTCCAGTCAGTAATGTATTTTTTCATGGTAAAGTCTAATAATTTTGGCATGAAGAGATTGACCTAAATATAGCTTTGAAATTCAATAGTGTTCATGTTTAGAAATTAAGTTTCCCGAAGTTTGCTAGACTGCTGAAATACAAGTTTTAAGTAAACGCAGCTTGTGTGCCAGTTTTAGGTTGGGTTTTTCCCTGGACCTATACTGGAAACCCCCACAGCAAAGCAAATTTTTTGGGATTTTTTCCCTCCAATCAGGATGAGGACTGGCAGCTCAGAAGGGTGTATAACATAATACCATGGAAAGGGCCAAGGATAATGAAACCCTAATGTCATAAAACAACAGGTTTTTTAATATTCATCTGGAAAAGTTTGAATCTGGAGCTTTCAGTGTTCAACAAGGAGATGAATCACCTAAGGGTATGCAATGATCAGTTCATCAACTGGACTAAAAAGCTGAACAAGAGCAGACATTGTAATAAGCCCTGACGTACCCACTTAGATAACCTGCTACTGCCTGAATGTAGGGCCCTGCTACGTGCCGTGATCTGGGCTTATATAAACACAGACCTGCTCGAGCAGTTGATAGGGCCCTTCTTCATTTTTTTTATAGCATTACTGGAACCTTCCCCAGAGTGCGGAAACAGCATTTGCTGGAGAACAAGTCTCATTAAAATAAATGACATTGTTTCTACTTCCTCAGATAACTTTGCTCGTGTCTCAGCAGAGGTAGACTGGTTCTATTACTGGGAAACAGTCTCTATTGCCAATTCTGTGGTAGAGGAACGGCATTCTAAATTTAAAAAACCTTTTCTATTGATCCGTGTTTATCACATAATACTACGCTGGCTTGCATTAAATAGCAGAGATACATTTTCATCCCTATGAAGGGAATTAAATGCCCAATTCTTATTATTGTTAATAGATGTGTGCCTAATGCCCAGTGTGCCTGCCTGCAAACGTACCCCCTTAATTGCCTAATGTGCAGTCTTGAGAGAAGCAGATTATTCAGCTTTATGTTTCTGCATTTGCAAATATACCAAGGAACTGGTGGCTGCAGCACAAAGAACAGATTTGTCAATTTGTTTATTTTCAAAACAGGACAGCATAGGGACCTTGTTCTAGCAACTCTTGGCTATAGCGCTGTGAAATTCTAAAAATAGGAAGTATTCTAACATATGGATTTCTACAGTGTGGGAAGGCTTTGCTCGGCATCCAGGACTCTTTCCAATTAAACTGAATGTTAGCTCAGCCCATTTAAAATGCATATAAACTGTGCTTACAGGTTTCCAGTTATGCTTACCCTCCTTTGGAAAGATACCACAAAGGGCATGGTCAGAAATGCAGAAATGTTTTAACCCTGACTTTAACAGCTGGGTTTCTCTTGTTTGTTTGTTTGTTTTTTCTTTGGATGGAAAAATGTAGATCCCTAAAGACACTATTTTACATTGTTTTTCAAAACAGTGGAGAGAATTGTACATGAAAAGTGTACTTTGAGAAGTATACAAGGAAAAGCGTACATTCTGAACAATGATTTCTATTCAGCATTACATCAGGGTGAAAACAATTTTGACCACATTGAGTAGTCCACAGAAAGCTTCATTAACTTCCGTGGGACTAAACCTGGTGTCACATTACTTCCCACAGTGACAGTATGAGAATTTAGTTGTATTAAGGGAAACATTGTGTTAAGTGAAACATTAAGATTTGTATACCTGCGAACACACTCAAAGACTGGGAATAAATTTGAAAAATTCATGGATGTGATTTCATAGTGACTGTATCTATTTTGGATTCCAAAGTTTATTGAAGTCCATATTGTAATAAGTCACTGTATCCTTGGTAAAATCTTGCGGCTAAAGTTCTGTAAAATAATATAGACATTTCAAACGGGTTTCTCACAGAAGCTGTCATGAGATTCATTTAGTGCAGATCAATCTGTCTGCATTATCTCTACTCACATGTTCCAACCATCTCCATTGTCAGAGGGAGAAAAAGCACAGCCAAGAAAAACATCTAAACAAATAAATAAACCCCTTTTCCTGCACTTTGACAAAAGCAGACCTATTTCCTCCCAGAGAAGCCACAGAAAAGTAGGTGGCTAATGGAAGAAGGGTATGTTTGCCAGAGGTCTCAAGGGTAACAAGAGTGACGACTCCTTTCCTCAGAAGCAGACGCAGCTGTATCCTGACTCTTCCGTTGTCTCTGACATGAGCAAATCTTCTACCCTTCCATCTGGGGGGAGTGTTTTGCACAGGGAGACCCCTGGGTGCCTCAACCTCTTGTCATCAAGCTCTTCTTACCCAAGCGGCCCTTGGCTGTATTCTCTCTTGGCTGTTGCTGCTAGATGTTCACCTTCACGCAAAAACATCCACCCTGCAGCTCACAGCGTCGCCGTGTCTATACACCAGCATTAGGCAGAGAGAGAGGAAGCCGTTATTGCTGCCTGATATTGTCAGGGCTGCGGCAGCCAGAGGTTTGCAACCCCTCATGTCTTCCGTTTGCTTGAATATTTCTCTCATCTCTCAGGCGGGGCAATAGCATACTGGGAAATAAACCTCTTTACTCTGCCATATCCCTGTAAGTGAGATATCCTCATTAGCAACTGCATGAGCCAGTCAGTCAAAGTTTTCCCAAATGCTTCTTAGCATCAGCTAAGTCGCATAATATTAATACCAGTGATGTCTGCTACATCTCTGTGGGATTTTAGTAAAGAGTGAACATTATTAGAACAGATAGCGTGGCTTTCCCTGCGTTTGTTCTTACGCCATACTCGTTAAACAAGAAGCAGTTCTTCAAGTCACCCCAATCAAGCACAGCTGTCTAGGGCCTAATGTTCACCAGGTGATGCAGAAGTCCAGTCCCTAAAAAGCCAGCTGGGTGCCTGGCAGTGGTGTCATGGTACTGGGGATCCTTCCAGGTCATTAGTTCTAAACCAGTCCTGGCCGGTGCTGGACAAAAATGGTAGCACTGCCTCTCTAAAGTAAGTTGGCCCTTCTCCTCCACTGTCCACAGCAAAAATCATCATCCCTGCTGGCACTTATTAGAGCCACTATTGCTCTCCTCGTTGCAAAGTCCCAGGCTGTCCGGGTCCCGTAAGACCCATGAAGTTCTAA